>NC_047030.1:17820929-17911713 GCF_902652985.1 Pecten maximus | reverse complement strand
TTGTAACATGTACTGGGACAACTCATTGTCACTGTAACAACCAATAAAAGAGCAGTGAAAATTTACTGACATCTGACTTTAATAACACTTCTTAAAATCTAATATCATATGGCACTATAAAGCACTACAAACACTGGAGTAAGTTTTCTGTCACATTACTAACATGTGTTTCTTCTGGCCAGTCAAAGATCAAATGTGCTATTAATTACCTGTTACTAATTAACTAGAGTGTTTCCTCTGGCCAGAAAAAGAATTTTTTATTGATTTATAAATTCAAATTACATTTTAATGGCCTGATAACAGCATTAAAAAGTCTGATAACAGCTTATGAGATTTTTCAATGGCCAAATAACAGCTTATGAGATTTTTCAATGGCCAAATAACAGCTGATGAGATTTTTTAATGGCCAAATAACAGCTGATGAGATTTTTTAATGGCCAAATAACAGCTGATGGGATTTTTTTTAATGGCCAAATAACAGCTGATGAGATTTTTTAATGGCCAAATAACAGCTGATGAGATTTTTTAATGCCCAAATAACAGCTGATGAGATTTTTTAATGGCCAAATAACAGCTGATGAGATTTTTTAATGGCCAAATAACAGCTGATGAGATTTTTTAATGCCCAAATAACAGCTGATGAGATTTTTTAATGGCCAAATAACAGCTGATGAGATTTTTCAATGGCCAAATAACAGCCTTTGAGACTTCACAATGTTCTGATAAGGCTGATGAGAGTTTTTTAATGGCCAAATAACAGCTGATGAGATTTTTCAATGGCCAAATAACAGCTTATGAGATTTTTCAATGGCCAAATAAGCTGATGAGATTTTTTAATGGCCAAATAACAGCTGATGAGATTTTTTTAATGGCCAAATAACAGCTGATGAGATTTTTTAATGGCCAAATAACAGCTGATGAGATTTTTTAATGGCCAAATAACAGCTGATGAGATTTTTTAATGGCCAAATAACAGCTGATGAGATTTTTCAATGGCCAAATAACAGCTGATGAGATTTTTCAATGGCCAAATAACAGCCTTTGAGACTTCACAATGTTCTGATAACGACTGATGAGAGTTTTTCAATGGCCTGATAATATTAACTTACGAGAGTGTCTCATCAAGCCAGTCAATGGCCTTCTTGCGGACATTTTTGTCAGGGAAGTTGTAATCCAGGAGAGAGAGTACACAATCCAAAGGTATATTTCTCCATGTCTGTAGAAGTGCCTGCATCTATCCAAGTAAATTAGGAGATACGCTTTACATATTCTATCCGAACAAATAAGGAGATACGTTTTACACATTCTATCAAAGCAAATAAGGAGATACGCTTTACACATTCTATCCAAGCAAATTAGGAGATACCGTATTTGACCTAATAAGGGCGCCTGCCCTAATAAGGGCGCCCCTACCTTTTTCCAAGGAAATAAATGGTGTTCAAAAGTAATAATTCATGTGAAAAGTTTTGCTACTTTCTGTGTTCAATTTTCTTCAGCAAATTAAGTAACTGGAACACAAGTTTTCGCCACATTTTGTCTATTCCTACAGATGACATGTCAGTAAAATAGCACCCGAAACTAAACACACATACAAATACAATGAATGTAATAACTTACCATCTTTATTTGAAGATAAAGTAAAAGACTTCATTCTTGTTGATAAATAACTTTTGTTCAGAACAGAAAGCTAGTAAAAGACATTGTAAATCAATTATCAGGTCTAAGAAAACGATGTCGGATATGATTTGGGAAATCACCTGTGTCTATAAATAGAACACAAAAGAGTTCCATTTGAACATAAATGGTGGAACACACGCTCTCTGCTCTAAAGATCAGCTGGCATGGTTTACAAGTTTACAGGAATATTCAAGTGATGTTTAGGCTTAATATATGATAATGAATAGATATCTTCATCTGGAATGTTTTTATGACTGAATATTTTACCGTTTCCACAGCCTTGGGTAGTCTGCTATAAGGTATAGTCTGTTTCATAAAACTTCAGAATAACTAATCTTAATAAGGGCGAACTGTCAATTACCCATGCCCTGTGTCCTTATTAGGTCAAATACGGTACGTTTTACACATTCTATCCGAACAAATTAGAAGATACGTTTTACATGTACAATTTGCACGTCATGTTTCGAATGTACATATTCTTTAAATCGTATTGACCCTTTATCAATTTTCTTGTTGAGATTTAGGGTGAGAGTATTTACTTTGGCGACGTCCTTGTAGTTGTACCATTTGACGGAGGAGAGGAGTTGAGGAAGTGCGTGTGGGTAGTTGTCGCGGCACTCATACCGTAGTAACCACATAAGCTCCTTTTCTTGCTCGGCCAGCTGACACATATTGGTCGAATCAGTCTCCAGGATCTGTTGTAGCTGGATCAGGTGGGAGTTACTCGGTTGCCAGGTCTGAAAGTCCACATCATTTCATGAAAAATCATCAGGACAGTTTTTTTTCTCTGAAGCTTTGACAAAATAATTAAACATTACAGAAATTATGCATTTGATAATAACAATATTTTCTCTGAAGCTTTGACAAAATAATTAAACATTACAGAAATTATGCATTTAATGATAACAATATTTTCTCTGAAGCTTTGACAAAATAATTAAACATTACAGAAATTATGCATTTAATAATAACAATATTGTCAGGTCTTAGTTTTGTTCTTAAGGTTGAGGATCAAAGAAAGAACTTAGTGTTCAGAAACTGTTAGTAGTGTAAATATATCACTGTATGAACTGAAACTGTTTGTTCTTAAGCTTGTGTATCCCAGGTTTGTTTCTTTTGTTTTTAGGGGTTTACCATTGATCCTTTCAACAGCCAAGGTCATATGAGAACAGGTGTCAAGGTCACACCAACAGTCGGGGTCATATGAGGACAGGTGTAAAGGTCATACAAACAGTCAGGGTCATATGAGGACAGGTGTCAAGGTCACACCAACAGTCAGGGTCATATGAGGACAGGTGTCAAGGTCACACCAACAGCCAGGGTCATATGAGAATGAATGTCAAGGTTACACTAAAACACAGGGTCATAGAAAGATGGGTGTCAAGGTCACACCAACAGTCAGGGTCATATGAGGACAAGTGCCAAGGTCACACAAACAGTCAGGGTCATATGACAGGTGTCAAGGTCACACAAACAGCCAGGGTCATATGAAGACAGGCGTCAAGGTCACACAAACAGTCAGATCATATGAGGATGGGTGTCATGAACATTAAGATAGAAAAAGACATTACAATATACCTCCATTACTATGAGGGGAACGTAAAACTTACCGGGGACCCCAGGCTGTCTGGGTCCTCCATGTTGTCACTAGCACACTGAAGCACCTGGAAGACCAATAGATAATACTAAGGGTGTTACAATAATATTGATATGTATCTGTTCATTTTGAGGTATGATACAATACATTGATACAGACTTTATGCACTGTAATAGAGGTTAAATTTTCCTTAGTTCACAATAAAAAAGGCATCGTGAGCGATTAAAATCTCTTTACATGTACCAGCTGAATTATTTTGCAATTAATAAGACCTGGGGCTAACTCATTCTATGTATCCTGATCATACTTGTCCATTAGGTTAAGCAAGATAAAAATATGTTTAAAGATGAAGTCACTAGACTCATAGCAACTTGTTGAATTTGAACCCTGAAACCTGAACTTGCTCAAGGTATTCTCATCTCATATCTGACCATGATATGATGGCTCTATATCCACAAATGGAAGTAAGCATAGATTGCCTCTATATCCATAAATGGAAGTAGGCATAAATTGCCTCTTTATCCATGAATGGAAGTAGGCATAAATTGCCTCTTTATCAATAAATGGAAGTAGGCATAAATTGTCTCTTTATCCATAAATGGAAGTTGGCATAAATTGCCTCTATATCCACAAATGGAAGTAGGCATAGATTGCCTCTTTATCCATAAATGGAAGTTGGCATAAATTGCCTCTTTATCCATGAATGGAAGTAGGCATAAATTGCCTCTTTATCAATAAATGTAAGTAGGCATACATTGCCTTTTTATCCATAAATGGAAGTAGGCATAAATTGCCTCTTTATCCATAAATGGAAGTTGGCATAAATTGCCTCTTTATCCATAAATGGAAGTAGGCATAAATTGCCTCTTTATCCATAAATGGAAGTTGGCATAAATTGCCTCTTTATCCATAAATGGAAGTAGGCATAAATTGCCTCTTTATCAATAAATGGAAGTAGGCATACATTGCATTTTTATCCATAAATGGAAGTAGGCATAAATTGCCTCTTTATCCATAAATGGAAGTAGGCATAGATTGCCTCTTTATCCATAAATGGAAGTTGGCATAAATTGCCTCTTTATCCATAAATGGAAGTAGGCATAAATTGCCTCTATATCCATAAATGGAAGTTGGCATAAATTGCCTCTATATCCATAAATGGAAGTTGGCATAAATTGCCTCTATATCCATAAATGGAAGTTGGCATAAATTGCCTCTATATCCATAAATGGAAGTTGGCATGAATTGCCTCTTTATCCATAAATTGATGTAGAAATAAATCACCTCTGTATCCATATCTAATATACACTGTATCAATATTATAGTCACTATCCAGACAATACACATCTCTACTCTATACATGTAGTACTAATTATAATTAATAATTCTTTTTTCTAGTTATCTCCCTTTTTATTAACAGCATTACATGTATCGTGTGTTTCAGACAAGCGTGGAGCATGGAGATTTCTGTTCAAGATGCTGAAAACACAAAGAGCAATAACTCTTCGAAATAAATAAAGTTTATATATTTATATATGAAAATGAAATCTCAGTACAAATAAGTTCACAAGCGATGACCCACACTATATATACTATGATAAATATTCCCACGTATAAAAAGTTTAAACTGCAGGATAAGGGCGTAATATAATATATGTTAGTGAGGGAGAGCTCGAGTTATATTCATTGGTGAGAGCTCACATTTTCATACACATACCTCTTTGTCTGATGGGAAGACGATGGGAACTGCTCTGTTGAAGGTCGGGACTGTGATAGCTATTATTGTTGCATCTTCAGGATTCTGGGACACCGTGCCTGAAAGGTTCAAAAACAAGAATTAAGTATAATTATAGGTCTTGCATGTCCTTCCTTGTCAATAGGAGTAGTTTTAAGTGAACTCCAAAATTCTCCTAAATTTAAGCTAAACACAAAAATTTTGATGTCCAGGTTGTAGACCACAGTAAGGATAGCCTGGTCATGGGTGATTTTGTTTTGTTAAGCAAATAACTCCTGTATTATGACATACAAACAAGAGCTGTTGGAGAACAGTATAGCTCGTCTCAGAAATGTTTGTCAATAAATAATTAAAATATATTAATTGGAATAGTTTCATAAATTGCATTTATAATATTATATTGTTTACTTGATCGATCAGATTGTGTTTTGTGAAATCATGCAATTTTCAAAACCATACCAATTTATATATATATAAATTATTTATTGACAAACATTCGGGAGACAAGCTATGCTGTTGTAGATTGAATGAATATATTAAATACAAATGTAATTGCTTTTGGACCTATTTCTTCAATTATTTGATAAAATATTATCCTTATGAGAGTTGTCTCCCTTGAAAAATGTGGACCGGTGTAAATTGTCTAATGTGAGCAATTTCACATTTTTTTTTTTTCAGTTTCACTCCAAGAAGGGATAGTGTAACTCCAGAGAGACTCTTTTACCAAATATCAGCACCCTAGTACAATCATAAAGTAATGTGTTAATAGCTTTCAACATTTGCACAAAAAATTTAAAAAATCTGTTTTTTTCCCCAAAAAAATCATTCAGTTTAACTCCGGCAAGGGATAGTTTAAGCCCCACAGGGAACCTAATATCATGTATTACTATGCCTTTCAACACTCACGACATAAACTTAACACAAAGTCCAAAGAATTAAAAACAAAAAAAAACACAGATTTAAAAAGAAAAAATCCAATTTTTTTAAAGTTTTATTCCAGGAAGGGATTGTCTCACTCCATAGGGACTCTATTGCCAAATATCAGCACCCTAGTACAATTATAAAGTGATGTATTAATACCTTTCAACACTTGCACCAAAACCTTAACATTTGAAAAGCTGACGCCGGAGTGACGACATAATATCTCACTCTTCTTCGAAGAGACGAGCTAAAAAATAAATAAAAAAACAAAAAACAAATGTAAACTATAATGGGTATATTTATTATGAAGTAGTATATACATTGTACAGGCTTCACATTTGTTAAAAAAAAAAGATTGAAAAAAAAATGGGTTCAAGATTATAAAATTTCGGGATTTTCCGAAAGTGCACGGAAATTAGTTTTTTTTTAATAATGTCTATTATGTCAAACAAGATCCCAGCATCCCTTAAATTTCCAGAGTCCCTGAACCATGAATTCTGGATGATGTTCCGTAAATGACGGCTGAAATGAAATTTCCACTATGTGATCTGACTACATACAAAGTGTTGTAAAATTTGCACTTTTTGAGCAACAAATCATAAAGCAAAATTTTAAAGTGAAATGTTGATGATGACACCATTGCAATCACAGCCAGAAATGTAACACCCTAGTCACCCATTGATGACTTTTCTGAAGACACCCTAGTCACCCATTGATGACTTTTCTGAAGACACCCTAGTCACCCATTGATGACTTTTCTGAAGACACCCTAGTCACCCATTTATGACTTTTCTGAAGACGAAGATCTTAGATTCAGTCTTTATACTGTAATAGATGATCTTTATTTAGAATGAAGAAATTTCTTAAAATATTTTTTGACAGTATTCTCTCGAAATGAATGTTTATTTGTCTACGCCTACCTGTTCCTCATTAGAAATAGAGTGAGGATTTTGACTGCTTCTAAAGCTATGTCCCAGAGGCAGAACAAGACTGCCACCCTAGGACAAATACAGATATCATAATATAGTATTTGTCTATTGACAACCATTCAATTCTATCTAAAGTTATGATGTGGGTACTTTGATAATGAAAGCCACTCAGTACAGTATAAGCTTACCTCATACTTGCCAACATTTTTAGAAATCTTAAGGGGGGAGAAATGTATGTGGGTGAAATTTTCAACCAGGCAACACACTTTGTACACGACACACTAAAAAAATAATCTAAGGGGAGATAACTTGCTATAAAAAAATTAAGTTCTATTCCTGATCATCTCCTCCCTAAGATAAAAAAAAGAAGTCTATTTTACAACCTGTCCAATGATCTGTTAAACAAAACTTTAGAAGGTAATAAGTAGTCACTTATAAAAAAAAAAAAATACAGTACATCTTATATAATCATATACAAACTATTTTTTTATTTGCTTTTGAAATTACCTGTATTTCTGAGAAATGTTTATCATAACTCACTGATAAAAGTCTTTCACTCTTTTAATTCTCACGTGGATATGCTTTCAAACGTACAAATGTATATTTTAAACTTAATTTAATGTTATGAATGTAAATCACCACAATATCACAGCTAGCAGAGTTTCTATCAGTTACCGTAAAATAAATTGTCAATAAAAGTCAAAAATGTGATTTCCCTATATAAACTATAGTAAAGTTTACCCCCTTCCCAGGGGCAAACGTGAGACCCCTGGGTCATGAAAGTTACAATTTTGGTAAAGCACCTTAAGACCCTTCCATCTATGAAGAGTGTTTGATTCCACCATATCTGAGAGTAGAGAAGAAGATTTTTGAAGTTTTAATCAATTTGACCCTTTTTAACCCTTTCCCTCAGGCCCCTGGGGGGTGGGGACCATATAATTTACAATTTTGGTTGACCTTTACCCATAGAAGCTTCCTGCCAAATTTTATGGAATTTGGTTTAGGGGTTTTGGAGAAGAAGTCGAAAATGTAAATTGTTTACGGACGCACGGCACACGACGACGGACAAAAGGCGATTAGAATAGGTCACTTGAGACTTTGTCTCAGGTGACCTAAAAATGCTACAATAAATTCCTGGAGTATTATATATTTTTTAATGGAAGTTTTAAACATATTCTCCTGTTTTAAAACACATTAATTGCAAAAGAGTTTATACTCAGTAATTGTTATCTGACTGTATTGAGTTAATGAAAGTTTGTATTTTAAATTGGAAAGTTAATTTCAGTGGAGATATTACACAGTGTGATGACTGGATTGATATGAAGTACATTGTACATGTTAAGAGCTATAATAATTAAACATATTCTCTGAGCTGGCCAGGCATTCAGCCTAAATACGTCACTGTTGGTGATTTCATTGTTTCTGTAATTTTGATAACTTATAACCCAGTCAATGTATATATAACAGAAACATTTCAATAAGCAGTCTACCATCTTAAATGCTCAGTTAATAACTTTGTTGTTCAGTGTTGTTTTTACTTTTTTTTTCTATCCGACATAACCGTACCTGATTTGTGTGGTTGATATCAAAGGCAATTAAGATGAAACCATGTACAAGCATTTTACAAACTATTATTGACCTTCACATTGAATGCTGCAAAACTAGCACCAGGTGACTGCAGCTTAATTGGTTAAAATTCATTGTTTATTTATTAAGGTAGTTTCACACTTGAAGTCAGTGAAAAGCCAAATTTCATTTTTCCAAATTTTGGTTGGTCAGCAGGTCATAAACTGACCCATGCCTTACACATATGTCTATAGCTAGCTGGCAAGTGTTACCTGACATAGGCCTAACTAACAAAACAAATAGGGGCTCCAAACAGGGGTTATCAAGGGAGGTTTCCCCAAATCGGGAGATTACCCTATATATCATCAATACAATTAGGAGACCGGGCAGGGAGGTTGGAATCAGGAAACTTCCGACTAAATTGAAAAGGTTGGCAAGTATATCTCACCTTTATTCTTCTGGACCAACTGTCAAGCTAAAAGGTTTTAATATACTTGTTAAAAGGTAAATTCTGCTCAAATTAGCTGAAAAACTTATAAACAAGGAATTGATTAATGAGAATAAATACCCATAGGGTAAAAACTTTCGTCTTGCTGCTGATGATCTGATCGGCCCCACATGGAAAACTTGTATTCTCCTCTCAACAGGCGTGACTTGAAGTTAAACAGCGGTACATTTACCCACGCAATTAGGGTATTTTCCTGCAATGTTGATAACATACAGGCTATATTTAACAACCTTGTAGCAGTGAAATATTTTATAAACTTTATAGCAGAGATATATTTTATCAACCTCTTAGCAGAGAAATATTTGATAAAACTTGAAGTGGAGCCAAATTTTATCAACATTGTATCAGAGAAATAATTTAACTTTGTAGCAGTGAAATATTTGATAACCCTTGTAGCAGAGATATATTTTATCAACCTCTTAGCAGAGAAATATTTGATAAAACTTGAAGTGGACCAATATTTTATCAACATTGTAGCTGAGATATATTTTATAAACACTGTAGCAGAGAAATAATTAAACTTTGTAGCAGTGAAATATTTGATAAACCTTGTAGCAGAGAAATATTTCATTTATATATTATTTACTGGAATGTTTTACCTTAAGTAAACAGTATACAATACGATGATCTTTTAATTTTCTGTAACAGAATTCAAATCCAACACCTACTGACCTTGCCCTTGCGTCCGTTGAGAGCCATACACAGGCGACACATGTGTGGGATTTCACTGACCTCTGTTTTGAAGGTCATTTCTACGTTCCAGGTACATTGACTATCAGAGATCACCATGTCTTCAGTATAAATAGTTTCTAGTGATTCTGGACCATAAAACAGTCCAGCATAAAACTTCACCTGGAATGGCAACATTTAATTCCTTTGAAATGTTTCCAATCATCTGTCTGATGTCAAACACTACAGACTCTCACTTAGGACGTTAAGATTTAAACTTGCCTTGAGATAATAGGGAACAAAAAATCTCTTATATTCATCCATATTTGATATGTCATGACGGCTGAAATCTCTCATACCAGTCCTAGAAATGTCAGGAAGGCAAAATTGTATAGATGTTAGGAAGACAGACATCTCTCATATTCATCCTAATGATGTTAGGAAGGCATACACCTTTCATATTGAAGTCCTAGACATGCTCGGGAGGCAAAGATCTCTAACATTTGCCCTAGAATTGTTAGGAAGACAGAAATCTCTCATGATCGCCCTAGAAATGTTTAGAAGACAGAAATCTCTCGAGATCACCCTAGATATAATAGGAAGATAGAAATATCTCATGATCACCCTAGAGATCTTAGAAAGACAGAAATCTCTCAGGATCATCCTAGACACGTTAGGATGACAGAAATCTCCCATGATCACCCTAGATATGTTAGGAAGACAGAAATCTCTCAAGATCACCCTAGATATGTTAGGCAAACAGAAATCTCTCATGATCACCCTAGATATGTTAGGAAGACAGAAATATCACCCTAGATATGTTAGGGAGACAAAAATCTCTCATGATCACCCGAGAGATGTTAGGATGGCAGAAATATCTCATGACCCCCCCCTAGATATAATAGGAAGACAGAAATCTCTCATTATCACTCCAGAGATGTTAGGAAGACAGAAATCTATCATGATCACCCTAGATATAATAGGAAGACAGACATCTCTCATATTCATCCTAATGATGTTAGGAAGGCATACACCTTTCATATTGAAGTCCTAGACATGCTCGGGAAGCAAAGACCTCTTACACTTGCCCTAGAATTGTTAGGAAGACAGAAATCTCTCAGGATCGCCCTAGAAATGTTTGGAAGACAGAAATCTCTCAAGATCACCCTAGATATAATAGAAAGACAGAAATCTCTCATACTCACCCTAGATATGATAGAAAGACAGAAATCTCTCAAGATCACCCTAGATATGATAGGAAGACAGAAATCTCTCAAGATCACCCTAGATATAATAGAAAGACAGAAATCTCTCAAGATCACCCTAGATATGATAGGAAGACAGAAATCTCTCAAGATCACCCTAGATATAATAGAAAGACAGAAATCTCTCATACTCACCCTAGATATGATAGAAAGACAGAAATCTCTCAAGATCACCCTAGATATGTGAGGGAGACAGAAATCTCTTATCATAACGCTAGATGATCACCCTAGAGATCTTCGAAAGACAGAAATCTCTCATGATCACGCTAGAGATCTTAGGAAGGCAGAAATATCTCAAGATCACCCTAGATATGTTAGGCAAACAGATATCTCCCATGATCACCCTAGAGATGTTAGGGAGACAGAAATCTCTCATGATCACCCTAGATATGTTAGGGAGACAAAAATATCTCATGATTACCCTAGAGATGTTAGGAAGACAGAAATTTTTCATGATCACTCCAGAGATGTTACATTATGTAGGAAGACAGAAATCTCTCATGATCACCCTAGATATAATAGGAAGACAGAAATCTCTCATCATCACCCCAGAGATGTTAGTATGACAGAAATCTCTCATGATTACCCTAGATATAATAGGAAGACAGAAATCTCTCATCATCACCCCAGAGATGTTAGTATGACAGAAATCTCTCATGATTACCCTAGATATAATAGAAAGACAAAAATATCTCAATCACCCTAGAAATGTTAGGACGACAGAAATCTCACTCTCGTCCTTGATATGTAAGAATGTTAAAAATTTCTTGTACCCACCTTATTACCATTGGGAATCTCTATATTTTTAGCGTACTGTAGTTTGAAGGAGAATGGCTCAAAGACATGCCAGACGGATGTGGGTTGCTTGACAGATGGAGAAGATATAAGCCCTGTAGATGGGCGTGAGGGAATGCTGGGACGTGGACGAATAACTGTCTCGGTCTTCTCTGGTGAAAAAAACAAAAGGCATATAATGGTAGAACATCATTCATTTTAATAAAGAGGAAAATAAGCTACACATATGTCCAATCCTTATCCCAGCAACAAGACCGTGTCTTTTAACTCCTTCTGAACTTTGTGTTCTTTCCGGACTTTGTACTGGAAGTTGTTACATTAGGTTCGTCCACAGAAGTTTAAACTAAATGGTGGACTTCATGTGCATATCTAGTATGTTGTATTTTAATACAGAAACACAGGTTAGTGTAATCATCTAGCATTATTGAGAAATTAATTTACTAAATTAGCATACTATTTTTGACAAAAGGAAGGAAGGATCACAATACTGAAAGAGTTAATAATATCCCCTATTATTACATTGTTATCAATAAAAAAAACTTGATGTCACTGATGGCAGAAATCTCACCACCTCATTGGTTAAAACAAACATCACATGACATCCTGGATGATCCTGCATCGGGTTAATAAAAATCCATATCACGTCACTAGAAATCTCTTCCAAGTCACTAGGAGTTAATGTTCACTTGTTGAATATCGTTAAGTGCATCACAAACTTTAAAATTTCTTTAAGATTTTCTATTTGTCAGTGACAATGGCATTTTTTATGAAATTAAGGGCTATTCTATAAAAATATATATCTTGGAGAAGGACTCTGCTAAAAAAAAAATCTGTGTATATATGGTGGGTGGAGGAGAAAATCTGGCTGATTATATGGTAGGCCAACTGTTTCAAATTTAAATTACACAATTCTTTTTCACAAACTTGGAGTCCTAGTGTGGTGTAGATATTTTACTGGAAAAACCCTTATTTCAAAACATACAATCAGGTGACCTTGAAAACAAGTTTTGTTTTCTTTATTTTAATAAACTTCCTACCCAAACCAAGCAAGACACAACCAAAACTTCATTACTCTATAGGTATTATCATACCGGACCTTTAGGAGGTGTTTGGATTTTCAAGGACATTGATCCTTTTTACCTTGAAAGTATGTCAAGGTCATTTATCATCAAGGTGATATTAGGACATTTATTTGAACAGAATTGGGAGCACTTCACCTCAGTAGGCTATCACTTATATATCAACTCTGATCTGCATCTTCAGCAAATGAAGTTGTTTTAAGACAAATCAACATCTAATTATAACTTCAGATGAAAAGATCATAATGGATTTATGTCATTGCAAACCATATTTATGTAGTAACAATCTCAATCGTTGATATAAGCTCAACCATTACTTATACAGTCCAGTAGAAATGAAAAAGTTTACTTGTTATAGACAAGCCCCCATCTATACCCATAACCCTACCTCCTCCCCTATCCTTTCCTCCAAATCTACACCCACCACTGCCCCCATCCCTATCCCAACTCAATCTCAACTTTTAACTCCACACCTAACTTCACCACCGCCCAGACCCCTACCCTCACCACTGTCCAGACCCCTACCCTCACCACTGTCCAGACCCCTACCCTCACCACTGCCCAGACCCCTACCCTTCCCAGTGCCCAGACCCCTCCCCTCACCACTGCCCAGAACCCTCCCCTCACCACTGTCCAGACCCCTACCCTTCCCAGTGCCCAGACCCCTACCCTCACCACTACCCCCACCCACCCTACCCTCACTTCAGTCACCACCCCTAACCCACCCCTTCCCCTGTCACTTCAGTCACCCCTACCCCACCCCTTCCCCTCCCACTTCAGTCACCCCTACCCCCCCCCCTTCCCCCCTCACTTCAGTCACCCCTACCCCACCCCTTCCCCTCCCACTTCAGTCACCCCTACCCCACCCCTTCCCCTCCCACTTCAGTCACCCCTACCCCACCCCTTCCCCTCCCACTTCAGTCACCCCTACCCCACCCCTTCCCCTGTCACTTCAGTCACCCCTACCCCACCCCTTCCCCTGTCACTTCAGTCACCCCTACCCCACCCCTTCCCCTCCCACTTCAGTCACCCCTACCCCACCCCTTCCCCTCCCACTTCAGTCACCCCTAACCCACCCCTTCCCCTGTCACTTCAGTCACCCCTACCCCACCCCTTCCCCTGTCACTTCAGTCACCCCTACCCCACCCCTTCCCCTCCTACTTCAGTCACCCCTACCCCACCCCTGTCCCCTCCCACTTCAGTCACCCCTACCCCACCGCTTCCCCTCCCACTTCAGTCACCCCTACCCACCCCTTCCCCCCTCACTTCAGTCACCCCTACCCCACCCCTTCCCCTGTCACTTCAGTCACCCCTACCCCACCCCTTCCCCTCCCACTTCAGTCACCCCTACCCCACCCCTTCCCCTGTCACTTCAGTCACCCCTACCCCACCCCTTCCCCTCCCACTTCAGTCACCCCTACCCCACCCCTTCCCCTCCCACTTCAGTCACCCCTACCCCACCCCTTCCCCTCCCACTTCAGTCACCCCTAACCCACCCCTTCCCCTGTCACTTCAGTCACCCCTACCCCACCCCTTCCCCTGTCACTTCAGTCACCCCTACCCCACCCCTTCCCCTCCTACTTCAGTCACCCCTACCCCACCCCTTCCCCTCCCACTTCAGTCACCCCTACCCCACTCCTTCCCCTCCCACTTCAGTCACCCCTACCCCACCCCTTCCCCTCCCACTTCAGTCACCCCTACCCCACCCCTTCCCCTCCCACTTCAGTCACCCCTACCCACCCCTTCCCCCCTCACTTCAGTCACCCCTAACCCACCCCTTCCTCATTTCCATCTGAGGATGTACTGTTACCTGGTACTAATATAAACATATTTACCTAATATGTCCTCTTTATTTTGTAGTAGAAAAGCTGGCGCCTCATTCTTCATTATACAGTCATTGACATACTGAAATATTTAATCAATTTTTTTTAATATAAATGTTTACCTTTTCTTATCAATAATTACATCAGTTATATGAACAAATACATGATTTATAATGACATCAATTACATATTAAACAAAAACATGAAATTTATGGTGACATGATCAATTACATATTAAACAAAAACATGAAATTCACGATGATATTAATTACATATTAAACAAAAACATGAAATTCACGATGATATTAATTACATATTAAACAAAAAAATGAAATTCACGATGATATTAATTACATATTAAACAAAAACATGAAATTCACGAAGATATTAATTACATATTAAACAAAAAAATGCAATTTCTGAAGTCATATCCGAGTTCTAATGATTCCTTATAATGAATAGAATTTGATGAGGTATCTGGAGTAAATATTAACATGAGAATAATACCCCGGTAATCATAATAATTAAATATTGTTTTTATCATGATGCAGATAACTGGAAAGTCTTTCATTGCACTGTTTGCCTATGAAGTAAATATATTTACTCAATTTCTCCTTAACTCACTACAATGATCAGACAGAGAGGCCCCTTCCTTACCCTGTACTGTACAAGACTGTGTCCCAGTATATATAGACAGACAGAGAGGCCCCTTCCTTACCCTGTACTGTACAAGACTGTGTCCCAGTATATATAGACAGACAGAGAGGCCCCTTCCTTACCCTCTACTGTACAAGACTGTGTCCCAGTATATATAGACAGACAGAGAGGTCCCTTCCTTACCATGTACTGTACAAGACAGTGTCCCAGTATATATAGACAGACAGAGAGGCCCCTTCCTTACCCTGTACTGTACAAGACTGTGTCCCCAGTATATATAGACAGACAGAGAGGTCCCTTCCTTACACTGTACTGTACAAGACTGTGTCCCAGTATATATAGACAGACAGAGAGGTCCCTTCCTTACCCTGTATTGTACAAGACTGTGTCCCAGTATATATAGACAGACAGAGAGGCCCCTTCCTTACCCTGTACTGTACAAGACTGTGTCCCAGTATATATAGACAGACAGAGAGGCCCCTTCCTTACCCTGTACTGTACAAGACTGTGTCCCAGTATATATAGACAGACAGAGAGGCCCCTTCCTTACCCTGTACTGTACAAGACTGTGTCCCAGTATATATAGACAGACAGAGAGGGCCCTTCCTTACCCTGTACTGTACAAGACTGTGTCCCAAGTATATATAGACAGACAGAGAGGCCCCTTCCTTACCCTGTACTGTACAAGACTGTGTCCCAGTATATATAGACAGACAGAGAGGCCTCTTCCTTACCCTGTACTGTACAAGACTGTGTCCCCAGTATATATAGACAGACAGAGAGGCCCCTTCCTTACCCTGTACTGTACAAGACTGTGTCCCAGTATATATAGACAGACAGAGAGGCCTCTTCCTTACCCTGTACTGTACAAGACTGTGTCCCCAGTATATATAGACAGACAGAGAGGCCCCTTCCTTACCCTGTACTGTACAAGACTGTGTCCCAGTATATATAGACAGACAGAGAGGCCCCTTCCTTACACTGTACTGTACAAGACTGTGTCCACAGTATATATAGACAGACAGAGAGGCCCCTTCTTTACCCTGTACTGTACAAGACTGTGTCCCCAGTATATATAGACAGACAGAGAGGCCCCTTCCTTACCCTGTACTGTACAAGACTGTGTCCCAGTATATATAGACAGACAGAGAGGCCCCTTCCTTACCCTGTACTGTACAAGACTGTGTCCCAGTATATATAGACAGACAGAGAGGCCTCTTCCTTACCCTGTACTGTACAAGACTGTGTCCCCAGTATATATAGACAGACAGAGAGGCCCCTTCCTTACCCTGTACTGTACAAGACTGTGTCCCAGTATATATAGACAGACAGAGAGGCCCCTTCCTTACCCTGTACTGTACAAGACTGTGTCCCAGTATATATAGACAGACAGAGAGGCCCCTTCCTTACCCTGTATTGTACAAGACTGTGTCCCAGTATATATAGACAGACAGAGAGGCCCCTTCCTTACCCTGTACTGTACAAGACAGTGTCCCAGTATATATAGACAGACAGAGAGGTCCCTTCCTTACCCTGTATTGTACAAGACTGTGTCCCAGTATATATAGACAGACAGAGAGGCCCCTTCCTTACCCTGTACTGTACAAGACTGTGTCCCCAGTATATATAGACAGACAGAGAGGCCCCTTCCTTACCCTGTACTGTACAAGACTGTGTCCCCAGTATATATAGACAGACAGAGAGGCCCCTTCCTTACCCTGTACTGTACAAGACTGTGTCCCAGTATATATAGACAGACAGAGAGGCCCCTTCCTTACCCTGTACTGTACAAGACTGTGTCCCCAGTATATATAGACAGACAGAGAGGTCCCTTCCTTACCATGTACTGTACAAGACAGTGTCCCAGTATATATAGACAGACAGAGAGGCCCCTTCCTTACCCTGTACTGTACAAGACTGTGTCCCAGTATATATAGACAGACAGAGAGGCCCCTTCCTTACCCTGTATTGTACAAGACTGTGTCCCAGTATATATAGACAGACAGAGAGGCCTCTTCCTTACCCTGTACTGTACAAGACAGTGTCCCAGTATATATAGACAGACAGAGAGGTCCCTTCCTTACCCTGTATTGTACAAGACTGTGTCCCAGTATATATAGACAGACAGAGAGGCCCCTTCCTTACCCTGTACTGTACAAGACTGTGTCCCAGTATATATAGACAGACAGAGAGGCCCCTTCCTTACCCTGTACTGTACAAGACTGTGTCCCAGTATATATAGACAGACAGAGAGGCCCCTTCTTTACCCTGTACTGTACAAGACTGTGTCCCAGTATATATAGACAGACAGAGAGGCCCCTTCCTTACCCTGTACTGTACAAGACTGTGTCCCCAGTATATATAGACAGACAGAGAGGCCCCTTCCTTACCCTGTACTGTACAAGACTGTGTCCCAGTATATATAGACAGACAGAGAGGTCCCTTCCTTACACTGTACTGTACAAGACTGTGTCCCCAGTATATATAGACAGACAGAGAGGCCTCTTCCTTACCCTGTACTGTACAAGACTGTGTCCCCAGTATATATAGACAGACAGAAAGGTCCCTTCCTTACACTGTACTGTACAAGACTATGTCCCCAGTATATATAGACAGACAGAGAGGGCCCTTCCTTACACTGTATTGTACAAGACTGTGTCCCAGTATATATAGACAGACAGAGAGGCCTCTTCCTTACCCTGTACTGTACAAGACTGTGTCCACAGTATATATAGACAGACAGAGAGGCCCCTTCCTTACCCTGTACTGTACAAGACTGTGTCCCAGTATATATAGACAGACAGAGAGGCCTCTTCCTTACCCTGTACTGTACAAGACTGTGTCCCAGTATATATAGACAGACAGAGAGGCCCCTTCCTTACCCTGTACTGTACAAGACTGTGTCCCCAGTATATATAGACAGACAGAGAGGCCCCTTCCTTACCCTGTACTGTACAAGACTGTGTCCCAGTATATATAGACAGACAGAGAGGTCCCTTCCTTACACTGTACTGTACAAGACTGTGTCCCCAGTATATATAGACAGACAGAGAGGCCTCTTCCTTACCCTGTACTGTACAAGACAGTGTCCCAGTATATATAGACAGACAGAGAGGTCCCTTCCTTACCCTGTATTGTACAAGACTGTGTCCCAGTATATATAGACAGACAGAGAGGCCCCTTCCTTACCCTGTACTGTACAAGACTGTGTCCCAGTATATATAGACAGACAGAGAGGCCCCTTCCTTACCCTGTACTGTACAAGACTGTGTCCCAGTATATATAGACAGACAGAGAGGCCCTTTCTTTACCCTGTACTGTACAAGACTGTGTCCCAGTATATATAGACAGACAGAGAGGCCCCTTCCTTACCCTGTACTGTACAAGACTGTGTCCCCAGTATATATAGACAGACAGAGAGGCCCCTTCCTTACCCTGTACTGTACAAGACTGTGTCCCAGTATATATAGACAGACAGAGAGGTCCCTTCCTTACCCTGTACTGTACAAGACTGTGTCCCCAGTATATATAGACAGACAGAGAGGCCTCTTCCTTACCCTGTACTGTACAAGACTGTGTCCCCAGTATATATAGACAGACAGAGAGGCCTCTTCCTTACCCTGTACTGTACAAGACTGTGTCCACAGTATATATAGACAGACAGAGAGGCCCCTTCCTTACCCTGTACTGTACAAGACTGTGTCCCAGTATATATAGACAGACAGAGAGGCCTCTTCCTTACCCTGTACTGTACAAGACTGTGTCCCAGTATATATAGACAGACAGAGAGGCCCCTTCCTTACCCTGTACTGTACAAGACTGTGTCCCCAGTATATATAGACAGACAGAGAGGCCCCTTCCTTACCCTGTACTGTACAAGACTGTGTCCCAGTATATATAGACAGACAGAGAGGTCCCTTCCTTACACTGTACTGTACAAGACTGTGTCCCCAGTATATATAGACAGACAGAGAGGCCTCTTCCTTACCCTGTACTGTACAAGACTGTGTCCCCAGTATATATAGACAGACAGAGAGGCCTCTTCCTTACCCTGTACTGTACAAGACTGTGTCCCAGTATATATAGACAGACAGAGAGGCCTCTTCCTTACCCTGTACTGTACAAGACTGTGTCCCCAGTATATATAGACAGACAGAGAGGCCCCTTCCTTACCCTGTACTGTACAAGACTGTGTCCCAGTATATATAGACAGACAGAGAGGCCCCTTCCTTACCCTGTACTGTACAAGACTGTGTCCCAGTATATATAGACAGACAGAGAGGCCCCTTCCTTACCCTGTATTGTACAAGACTGTGTCCCCAGTATATATAGACAGACAGAGAGGCCCCTTCCTTACCCTGTACTGTACAAGACTGTGTCCCAGTATATATAGACAGACAGAGAGGCCTCTTCCTTACCCTGTACTGTACAAGACTGTGTCCCCAGTATATATAGACAGACAGAGAGGCCCCTTCCTTACCCTGTACTGTACAAGACTGTGTCCCCAGTATATATAGACAGACAGAGAGGCCCCTTCCTTACCCTGTATTGTACAAGACTGTGTCCCAGTATATATAGACAGACAGAGAGGCCTCTTCCTTACCCTGTACTGTACAAGACAGTGTCCCAGTATATATAGACAGACAGAGAGGTCCCTTCCTTACCCTGTATTGTACAAGACTGTGTCCCAGTATATATAGACAGACAGAGAGGCCCCTTCCTTACCCTGTACTGTACAAGACTGTGTCCCAGTTTATATAGACAGACAGAGAGGTCCCTTCCTTACACTGTACTGTACAAGACTGTGTCCCAGTATATATAGACAGACAGAAAGGTCCCTTCCTTACACTGTACTGTACAAGACTGTGTCCCCAGTATATATAGACAGACAGAGAGGGCCCTTCCTTACACTGTACTGTACAAGACTGTGTCCCAGTATATATAGACAGACAGAGAGGCCCCTTCCTTACACTGTATTGTACAAGACTGTGTCCCGAGTATATATAGACAGACAGAGAGGTCCCTTCCTTACACTGTACTGTACAAGACTGTGTCCCAGTATATGTAGACAGACAGAGAGGTCCCTTCCTTACACTGTACTGTACAAGACTGTGTCCCAGTATATATAGACAGACAGAGAGGTCCCTTCCTTACACTGTACTGTACAAGACTGTGTCCCAGTATATATAGACAGACAGAGAGGGCCCTTCCTTACACTGTACTGTACAAGACAGTGTCCCAGTATATATAGACAGACAGAGAGGCCCCTTCCTTACACTGTACTGTACAAGACTGTGTCCCAGTATATATAGACAGACAGAGAGGTCCCTTCCTTACCCTGTATTGTACAAGACTGTGTCCCAGTATATATAGACAGACAGAGAGGCCCCTTCCTTACCCTGTACTGTACAAGACTGTGTCCCCAGTATATATAGACAGACAGAGAGGTCCCTTCCTTACCCTGTACTGTACAAGACAGTGTCTTAGTATATATAGACAGACAGAGAGGCCCCTTCCTTACCCTGTACTGTACAAGACTGTGTCCCCAGTATACATAGACAGACAGAGAGGCCTCTTCCTTACCCTGTACTGTACAAGACTGTGTCCCCAGTATATATAGACAGAGAGAGAGGCCCCTTCCTTACCCTGTACTGTACATAGACAGACAGAAAGGCCCCTTCCTTACCCTGTACTGTACATAGACAGACAGAGAGGCCCCTTCCTTACACTGTATTGTACAAGACTGTGTCCCCAGTATATATAGACAGACAGAGAGGTCCCTTCCTTACACTGTACTGTACAAGACTGTGTCCCAGTATATATAGACAGACAGAGAGGTCCCTTCCTTACCCTGTATTGTACAAGACTGTGTCCCAGTATATATAGACAGACAGAGAGGCCCCTTCCTTACCCTGTACTGTACAAGACAGTGTCTTAGTATATATAGACAGACAGAGAGGCCCCTTCCTTACCCTGTACTGTACAAGACTGTGTCCCAGTATATATAGACAGACAGAGAGGTCCCTTCCTTACCCTGTACTGTACAAGACTGTGTCCCCAGTATACATAGACAGACAGAGAGGCCTCTTCCTTACCCTGTACTGTACAAGACTGTGTCCCCAGTATATATAGACAGAGAGAGAGGCCACTTCCTTACCCTGTACTGTACATAGACAGACAGAGAGGCCCCTTCCTTACCCTGTACTGTACAAGACTGTGTCCCAGTATATATAGACAGACAGAGAGGCCTCTTCCTTACCCTGTACTGTACAAGACTGTGTCCCCAGTATATATAGACAGACAGAGAGGCCTCTTCCTTACCCTGTATTGTACAAGACTGTGTCCCAGTATATATAGACAGACGGAGAGGCCCCTTCCTTACCCTGTACTGTACAAGACAGTGTCTTAGTATATATAGACAGACAGAGAGGCCCCTTCCTTACCCTGTACTGTACAAGACTGTGTCCCCAGTATATATAGACAGACAGAAAGGGCCCTTCCTTACCCTGTACTGTACAAGACAGTGTCCCCAGTATATATAGACAGACAGAGAGGCCCCTTCCTTACCCTGTACTGTACAAGACTGTGTCCCAAGTATATATAGACAGACAGAGAGGCCCCTTCCTTACCCTGTACTGTACAAGACAGTGTCCCCAGTATATATAGACAGACAGAGAGGTCCCTTCCTTACCCTGTACTGTACAAGACTGTGTCCCAGTTTATATAGACAGACAGAGAGGCCCCTTCCTTACCCTGTACTGTCCCAGTATATATAGACAGACAGAGAGGCCCCTTCCTTACCCTGTACTGTACAAGACTGTGTCCCCAGTATATATAGACAGACAGAGAGGCCCCTTCCTTACCCTGTACTGTACAAAACAGTGTCCCAGTATATATAGACAGACAGAGAGGCCCCTTCCTTACTCTGTACTGTACAAGACTGTGTCCCAGTATATATAGACAGACAGAGAGGTCCCTTCCTTACCCTGTACTGTACACGACAGTGTCCCAGTATATATAGACAGACAGAGAGGCCCCTTCCTTACCCTGTACTGTACAAGACTGTGTCCCCAGTATATATAGACAGACAGAGAGGCCCCTTCCTTACCCTGTACTGTACAAGACTGTGTCCCCAGTATATATAGACAGACAGAGAGGCCCCTTCCTTACCCTGTACTGTACAAGACTGTGTCCCCAGTATATATAGACAGACAGAGAGGTCCCTTCCTTACCCTGTACTGTACAAGACTGTGTCCCAGTATATATAGACAGACAGAGAGGCCCCTTCCTTACCCTGTACTGTACACGACAGTGTCCCAGTATATATAGACAGACAGAGAGGCCCCTTCCTTACCCTGTACTGTACACGACAGTGTCCCAGTATATATAGACAGACAGAGAGGCCCCTTCCTTACCCTGTACTGTACAAGACTGTGTCCCCAGTATATATAGACAGACAGAGAGGCCCCTTCCTTACCCTGTACTGTACAAGACTGTGTCCCCAGTATATATAGACAGACAGAGAGGCCCCTTCCTTACCCTGTACTGTACAAGACTGTGTCCCCAGTATATATAGACAGACAGAGAGGCCCCTTCCTTACCCTGTACTGTACAAAACAGTGTCCCAGTATATATAGACAGACAGAGAGGCCCCTTCCTTACTCTGTACTGTACAAGACTGTGTCCCAGTATATATAGACAGACAGAGAGGTCCCTTCCTTACCCTGTACTGTACACGACAGTGTCCCAGTATATATAGACAGACAGAGAGGCCCCTTCCTTACCCTGTACTGTACAAGACTGTGTCCCCAGTATATATAGACAGACAGAGAGGCCCCTTCCTTACCCTGTACTGTACAAGACAGTGTCTTAGTATATATAGACAGACAGAGAGGCCCCTTCCTTACCCTGTACTGTACAAGACTGTGTCTTAGTATATATAGACAGACAGAGAGGCCCCTTCCTTACCCTGTACTGTACAAGACTGTGTCCCCAGTATAGACAGACAGAGAGGCCCCTTCCTTACCCTGTACTGTACAAGACTGTGTCCCCAGTATATATAGACAGACAGAGAGGCCCCTTCCTTACCCTGTACTGTACAAGACTGTGTCCCAGTATACATAGACAGACAGAGAGGCCTCTTCCTTACCCTGTACTGTACAAGACTGTGTCCCAGTATATATAGACAGACAGAGAGGCCCCTTCCTTACCCTGTACTGTACAAGACAGTGTCCCCAGTATATATAGACAGACAGAGAGGCCCCTTCCTTACCCTGTACTGTACAAGACTGTGTCCCAGTTTATATAGACAGACAGAGAGGCCCCTTCCTTACCCTGTACTGTACAAGACTGTGTCCCCAGTATATATAGACAGACAGAGAGACCCCTTCCTTACCCTGTACTGTACAAGACTGTGTCCCCAGTATATATAGACAGACAGAGAGGCCCCTTCCTTACCCTGTACTGTACAAGACTGTGTCCCAGTATATATAGACAGACAGAGAGGCCCCTTCCTTACCCTGTACTGTACAAGACTGTGTCCCCAGTATATATAGACAGACAGAGAGGTCTCTTCCTTACCCTATACTGTACAAGACCGTGTTCCCCGTAGACATAGTCAGACAGGCCAACAGCCTTGAGGAGATATTGGTCAGCAACACGTCCTTGTTTTCCCGTCTTATTGGCCCATTTACTAAGAGCTTGTGTGATCAGCTGAGAGGGAGTGCTTTCTATGGATTCCTTCATCATGAAGGATATTTGATTCTGTACAAATCAAAAAAAAATTTGATAGAACATCAACATACATTATGATGTACATACACTGTTACAACCAATTTCACTAACAGTACTAAAAAATCTCTTGAGAAACAGTATGTTCATACACATTAAACACATACAATGTTATACTGTAAACGTGATAATTTATGCGAGGAGGAAATCTGTGCTAATTACGTGCAGAATCCTTTTGATCGCAAAAATTTCCCGATGCGTATTATTTTGATATCAGTTTGCGTAATCTCGAACTACAAAAAAAGGTGGATAGTTCGCAAAAAGTACTCCCCAGCATATATTTTACATATCAAAATCACAAAATTAAACCCCCCGGAAAATAACCACATTAACAGTATCTGGTGTACCTGCTGATGAAACTTACTTCATTGAAAGTACAAAATGATACTTTATATTAGGTGAGGAGAAATGCAATGACCAGACTGGGACTTCGAACCCAGGAACTCCCAAACTCTAGACGGATGTATTGACCATTTGAGCAACCTTCATGGCCTCTGGTGTTCAACCAAATCCAGTTCCAATAATTATACTGTGATATTTAAAATAATGATAAAAAATGGCTCGATATAATTTCAACAAATTAAAACGTTGCTATGTTGCATATGAGAACTTGGAGATATGACACGATTTACCGTACATGATAGTGAGAAACGTTACCATGGAAATACATTAATGTTGGAATTATTCCTACATAAACAGTGGTTCAGCACATACCCCAGAAGGCTCTTCCACGTACACCGTTAGTACAATGCCCTCCTGAATTATATCTCTTCCATAGTCAGAGAGCCCAGCGTTGGTCAGACGGATAGGATACTTTGTAACAAACGCTTGCCAGCCCTGTCAACATAAATATCTTGTATTAAAAAAATACATGTCATTTCTGTAAAATACAACCTTCATTCACAAAATGTAAGTAAGATTTGTCAAGGACAATATATATAGTTGTACTGTTTTATGGTTCATTGACAAATTGAGACATTTAGGGCCTAAACAATCAAATACTTTTTTTTCAAGTTTAAGCTGAAAATACTGACAATGGTCACAAATTTGATCCCAGATGGAGACACACAAATCCCTGTGACAAAAGGAAATGGGCAGACTCACACAGATATACCCAAAACATCCTCAGGAGTAAATACAGTACATTATTTGTGATATTATATTTACCTGCAACATTTTTCCAAAGCTAGTGAAGTTTGACCTTTGACCCCTTTTATCCTGACCAATAGCCACTTAATCTAACCAGATGTTAACTTGAGATCAAGATACTTCGGTGTTCATATATAGAAATTTAATCTGTCAATGGGTTTAACAGATATCTTAACACAAACTTGTTTATTTCACAAGTGGTCAATATGTAGTGACAATGTTCATGATGACATTTTGTCTGACACCACTGTATTACAAATGTAATTTATACATGTATTTTTGATGTCAAGAAAATCTGTGCTACATCATGATGTTCTGGCTATTAAAAACCCTGATTAACTTTCAACAATTTAATATGTAGGTAGGTTGTATAAAAGGTAAATATCTTTATGTTAAAATACATTTGATTAAAATGTTGGGAATCAACTCTTTTCTCTTAGAAATAATAAATCATGCTGCTGAAATAAATAGATGTTTTCTTGATTTCCATGAACTATTAACGTTTTTTTCTCTAAAAACAGTTGCCCATTCTTGTGACTTCACAAATTTGAAATGCAATAACACTGTTAAAAGTTGAATATCAGATTACAATATTTAAACATTAACTGGAAAGTTATTATCCTATAATTCTCACAGGACTACAGACATTTAATCAATCATAATGTGTAGCAATTTAATGCCTAACTAAATGGTTTTCCATGATCCTTACATACCGTTGGATCCTCGTTTCTCTCGTAAGTGGCTTCAATGCCAACAGTCTGCATTCTTGATCTGAAGTCTGCTACCTCGGTAGCTTGCTGTGCTTCAATGACCTGCATTGCTGAAAGAGAAGTAATGGCATTTAAACAAGTTTGATATTTTACATAATTTCTTATTCCGCAGTAACTCATTAATTAACTCATTCTCTCACTTATCACCTTAATGTGTATTTTCTCGATCCCCAAAATGCAGATAAATATTATCTTTATTACTAACAGAAGGTTTACAATGTTTACTTGAACATTTAAATAGGTCAAGACAAATTTGAGAGGTTTGTATGCATTACCATGTTTAAGATGTCTGGATTTGGTTTGGTTTATTATGTTTAACGTCGTATTAACAGCCAGGGTCATTTAAGGACATGTCAGGTTTTAGAGGCGGGGGAAAGCCGGAGTACCCGGAGTAAAACCAACGGCCTACAGTCAGTACCAAGCAACTGCCCCACTTGGGTTTCGAACTCGCAACCCAGAGGTGGAGGGCTAGTGACAAAGTGTCCGGACACCTTAACTACTCAGCCACCGCGGCCCCTAGAAGTCTGGAAACTTTTACAAAGCCTTACAAAAATGATCTCATTAATTAAGGATTAACTGAAATATATTTTTATGTTATGGAGATAAAAAAAACAACATAAAAGTGTACTGTAAATAAAAACATAAATTTGTGTGATATAGCTCCATAACATTAAAAACTGTATTCAAGTTTATCTGTATAATTGATTCAGTATAATACATACTCCCGATGGGAATACACTTTAATTGACGAACTCTTTTCTATTAGAAATAATAAATCATGCTGCTGTATCAGCCAGTCAAAAGCGATGTTACAAATGGCCATGTCATTTTCTTTTTATGTTTTGTTTTATGTTTTGTTCTGATCTTAAGGCAATGAAAGTGCTTGTTACAAGATTAAATTATCACCAGAAAAGAAAAGAAAGATGTCTTAGCGGTGATTGTTTTTTATATGTTAGGGTTCAATCAAAAGACTAAATATCAAAAGACTTCAAAATCAAAAGCAAATACCAAGGCTGTAGAGATATTGCTAAAGAAATATGAAGTAGAAAGCAGTCAGAAAGATACACTAGACTTTGTGACCATCTGGGCAATAAACAAGGTTCTTCTGGCAGAAGAACGGACATTAAGATTCCAAATGAACCTCAAACATACCTTTAGGCCCTATCAGTTGACTTTTTTGTCGATCCAAAGTTCGTTTCGGGTCATCAGATTGCTTCTTTATGACCTTGAGAAACTTCACAGAAGGTCGGAGATCATTCAAGCTGAAGTCTTCATCTGTTACCTCATCCTAAAATAAACAGTAATCATCTAGATTTTCTTTCTATGTACATGTATAACTGAGTGATTTTCTCAGAAAATAAATGGAAGGCATTAGCAGACATTATAGAAATACCACAAATAATCTATCTCAATTTCAGCACTATTTTATCTTATAGCAAAGAAAACTAACAAAACTAAAACTATACATAGAAAGTCATACTGACTGTCCTCGGTCAATTTTTTTTCAGGTTAATAAACCATGAATCAACCTTACCAAAAGCCTATAATTGTACAATACCTTTTGTCCCATGCTGTTGATGAAGATGAAAGAGTATGACTGATGTTGGCTGATGGCACTAAACAGTGGGTAGCCCTCAGCTTCCTTCCATAGTCTCTGAAGCATTGAAAGAATCAGTCAATTAGCGGTATGGTATACTACTAAATGTCTAAAACCTTATTTACCCTGTAATAAGTCAAAGGAGTCAACACTCTGACACGAGTAGTATGTCTAAAACCTTATTTACCCTGTAAAAAGTCAAGGGGCAAACATTCCGACACCAGTAGCATGTCTAAAACCTTATTTACTCTGTAATAAGTCGAGGGAGCCAACACTCTGACATCAGTAGTATGTCTAAAACCTTATTTACCATGTAATAAGTCAAGGGGGCCAACACTCTGACACCAGTAGTATGTCTTAAACCTTATTTACTCTGTAATAAGTCGAGGGAGCCAACACTCTGACATCAGTAGTATGTCTAAAACCTTATTTACCCTGTAATAAGTCAAGGGGGCCAACATTCTGACACCAGTAGTATGTCTAAAACCTTATTTATACCATAATAAGTCAAGGGGGCCAACACTCTGACACGAGTAGTATGTCTAAAACCTTATTTACCCTGTAATAAGTCAAGGGGGACAACACTCTGACACCAGTAGTATGTCTAAAACCTTATTTATACCGTAATAAGTCAAGGGGGCCAACACTCTGACATGAGTAGTATGTCTAAAACCTTATTTACCATGTAATAAGTCAAGGGGGCCAACATTCTGACACCAGTAGTATGTTTAAAACCTTATTTACCCTGTAATAAGTCGAGGGAGCCAACACTCTGACACCAGTAGTATGTCTAAAACCTTATTTACCCTGTAATAAGTCGAGGGAGCCAACACTCTGACACCAGTAGTATGTCTAAAACCTTATTTACCCTGTAATAAGTCGAGGGGGCCAACACTCTGACACCAGTAGTATGTCTAAAACCTTATTTACCCTGTAATAAGTCAAGGGGGCCAACACTCTGACACCAGTAGTATGTCTAAAACCTTATTTACCCTGTAATAAGTCGAGGGAGCCAACACTCTGACACCAGTAGTATGTCTAAAACCTTATTTACCCTGTAATAAGTCAAGGGGGCCAACACTCTGACACCAGTAGTATGTCTAAAACCTTATTTACCCTGTAATAAGTCAAGGGGGCCAACACTCTGACACCAGTAGTATGTCTAAAACCTTATTTACCCTGTAATAAGTCAAGGGGGCCAACACTCTGACACCAGTAGTATGTCTAAAACCTTATTTACCCTGTAATAAGTCAAGGGGGCCAACACTCTGACACCAGTAGTATGTCTAAAACCTTATTTACCCTGTAATAAGTCGAGGGAGCCAACACTCTGACACCAGTAGTATGTCTAAAACCTTATTTACCCTGTTATAAGTCAAGGGGGCCAACACTCTGACACCAGTAGTATGTCTAAAACCTTATTTACCCTGTAATAAGTCAAGGGGGCCAACACTCTGATACCAGTAGTATGTCTAAAACCTTATTTACCCTGTAATAAGTCAAGGGGGCCAACACTCTGACACCAGTAGTATGTCTAAAACCTTATTTACCCTGTAATAAGTTGAGGGGGCCAACACTCTGACACCAGTAGTATGTCTAAAACCTTATTTACCCTGTAATAAGTCAAGGGGGCCAACACTCTGACACAAGTAGTATGTTTAAAACCTTATTTACCCTGTAATAAGTCGAGGGAGCCAACACTCTGACACCAGTAGTATGTCTAAAACCTTATTTACCCTGTAATAAGTCAAGGGGGCCAACACTCTGACACCAGTAGTATGTCTAAAACCTTATTTACCCTGTAATAAGTCGAGGGAGCCAACAATCTGACACCAGTAGTATGTCTAAAACCTTATTTACCCTGTAATAAGTCGAGGGGGCCAACACTCTGACACCAGTAGTATGTCTAAAACCTTATTTACCCTGTAATAAGTCAAGGGGGCCAACACTCTGACACCAGTAGTATGTCTAAAACCTTATTTACCCTGTAATAAGTCGAGGGAGCCAACACTCTGACACCAGTAGTATGTCTAAAACCTTATTTACCCTGTAATAAGTCAAGGGGGCCAACACTCTGACACAAGTAGTATGTTTAAAACCTTATTTACCCTGTAATAAGTCGAGGGAGCCAACACTCTGACACCAGTAGTATGTCTAAAACCTTATTTACCCTGTAATAAGTCAAGGGGGCCAACACTCTGACACCAGTAGTATGTCTAAAACCTTATTTACCCTGTAATAAGTCGAGGGAACCAACAATCTGACACCAGTAGTATGTCTAAAACCTTATTTACCCTGTAATAAGTCGAGGGGGCCAACACTCTGACACCAGTAGTATGTCTAAAACCTTATTTACCCTGTAATAAGTCAAGGGGGCCAACACTCTGACACCAGTAGTATGTCTAAAACCTTATTTACCCTGTAATAAGTCAAGGGGGCCAACACTCTGACACAAGTAGTATGTCTAAAACCTTATTTACCCTGTAATAAGTCAAGGGGGCCAACACTATGACACCAGTAGTATGTCTAAAACCTTATTTACCCTGTAATAAGTTGAGGGAGCCAACACTCTGACACCAGTAGTATGTCTAAAACCTTATTTACCCTGTAATAAGTCAAGGGGGCCAACACTCTGACACAAGTAGTATGTTTAAAACCTTATTTACCCTGTAATAAGTCGAGGGAGCCAACACTCTGACACCAGTAGTATGTCTAAAACCTTATTTACCCTGTAATAAGTCAAGGGGGCCAACACTCTGACACCAGTAGTATGTCTAAAACCTTATTTACCCTGTAATAAGTCGTGGGAGCCAACACTCTGACACCAGTAGTATGTCTAAAACCTTATTTACCCTGTAATAAGTCAAGGGGGCCAACACTCTGACACAAGTAGTATGTTTAAAACCTTATTTACTCTGTAATAAGTCGAGGGAGCCAACACTCTGACACCAGTAGTATGTCTAAAACCTTATTTACTCTGTAATAAGTCGAGGGAGCCAACACTCTGACACCAGTAGTATGTCTAAAACCTTATTTACCCTGTAATAAGTCAAGGGGGGCCAACACTCTGACACCAGTAGTATGTCTAAAACCTTATTTACCCTGTAATAAGTCAAGGGGGCCAACACTCTGATACCAGTAGTATGTCTAAAACCTTATTTACCCTGTAATAAGTCAAGGTATGTCTAAAACCTTATTTACTCTGTAATAAGTCGAGGGAGCCAACACTCTGACACCAGTAGTATGTCTAAAACCTTATTTACCCTGTTATAAGTCAAGGGGGCCAACACTCTGACACCAGTAGTATGTCTAAAACCTTATTTACCCTGTAATAAGTCAAGGGGGCCAACACTCTGATACCAGTAGTATGTCTAAAACCTTATTTACCCTGTAATAAGTCAAGGGGGCCAACACTCTGACACCAGTAGTATGTCTAAAACCTTATTTACCCTGTAATAAGTCAAGGGGGCCAACACTCTGACACAAGTAGTATGTCTAAAACCTTATTTACCCTGTAATAAGTCAAGGGGGCCAACACTCTGACACCAGTAGTATGTCTAAAACCTTATTTACCCTGTAATAAGTCAAGGGGGCCAACACTCTGACACCAGTAGTATGTCTAAAACCTTATTTACCCTGTTATAAGTCGAGGGGGCCAACACTCTGACACCAGTAGTATGTCTAAAACCTTATTTACCCTGTAATAAGTCGAGGGAGCCAACACTCTGACACCAGTAGTATGTCTAAAACCTTATTTACCCTGTAATAAGTCAAGGGGGCCAACACTCTGATACCAGTAGTATGTCTAAAACCTTATTTACCCTGTAATAAGTCAAGGGGGCCAACACTCTGACACCAGTAGTATGTCTAAAACCTTATTTACCCTGTAATAAGTCAAGGGGGCCAACACTCTGACACAAGTAGTATGTCTAAAACCTTATTTACCCTGTAATAAGTTGAGGGAGCCAACACTCTGACACCAGTAGTATGTCTAAAACCTTATTTACCCTGTAATAAGTCAAGGGGGCCAACACTCTGACACCAGTAGTATGTCTAAAACCTTATTTACCCTGTAATAAGTCAAGGGGGCCAACACTCTGACACCAGTAGTATGTCTAAAACCTTATTTACCCTGTAATAAGTCGAGGGAGCCAACAATCTGACACCAGTAGTATGTCTAAAACCTTATTTACCCTGTAATAAGTCGAGGGGGCCAACACTCTGACACCAGTAGTATGTCTAAAACCTTATTTACCCTGTAATAAGTCAAGGGGGCCAACACTCTGACACCAGTAGTATGTCTAAAACCTTATTTACCCTGTAATAAGTCAAGGGGGCCAACACTCTGACACCAGTAGTATGTCTAAAACCTTATTTACCCTGTAATAAGTCAAGGGGGCCAACACTCTGACATGAGTAGTATGTCTAAAACCTTATTTACTCTGTAATAAGTCAAGGGGGCCAACACTCTGACATGAGTAGTATGTCTAAAACCTTATTTACCCTGTAATAAGTCAAGGGGGCCAACACTCTGACACCAGTAGTATGTCTAAAACCTTATTTACCCTGTAATAAGTCAAGGGGGCCAACACTCTGACACCAGTAGTATGTCTAAAACCTTATTTACCCTGTAATAAGTCGAGGGAGCCAACAATCTGACACCAGTAGTATGTCTAAAACCTTATTTACCCTGTAATAAGTCGAGGGGGCCAACACTCTGACACCAGTAGTATGTCTAAAACCTTATTTACCCTGTAATAAGTCAAGGGGGCCAACACTCTGACACCAGTAGTATGTCTAAAACCTTATTTACCCTGTAATAAGTCAAGGGGGCCAACACTCTGACACCAGTAGTATGTCTAAAACCTTATTTACCCTGTAATAAGTCAAGGGGGCCAACACTCTGACATGAGTAGTATGTCTAAAACCTTATTTACTCTGTAATAAGTCAAGGGGGCCAACACTCTGACATGAGTAGTATGTCTAAAACCTTATTTACCCTGTAATAAGTCAAGGGGGCCAACACTCTGACACCAGTAGTATGTCTAAAACCTTATTTACCCTGTAATAAGTCAAGGGGGTCAACACCCTGACACCAGTAGTATGCCAAAAACTTGTCATCATTTTTGACTGAAATTCAATGTACATTGCAGGAATAACAGAAACATAATATAAATACATTCACTGTAACCAACAAGGATATTTAACCAAGACGTTCCACCAGTACCTTATGTTGTGGAGTCGAGAAAACATCATTTGTGATGACTCAATCAAGCATCGACTCATTAAAGATATAATTCAGTGATGATTCAATCAAGTATTGACTCATTAAAAATATAATTCAGTGATATGACTAAATCAAGCATTGAGTCATTAAAAATAGCATTCAGTGTTGATTCATAAGTATTTGTTCACTAACCCATGAAACTACACATTATTATTCACCATGGACTTGAGAATGTATTATTCGTAAATTCAGCCTCTACAAAAAGAATTATACATTTACCCTTTTCACTATATCTAGTGATTCATAAAAGTTGACCTTCAGTGGAATAAAGATTCCATTTGGCATGAGAAAGTCCATTTCCACACATTCGTCAGTGCTGACCTCTGACACAATGTCAAGGTCAGGCACGACTACAATAGGCGGCATGACTGGGTCCTAGGGTTGTAGCTCCATCACTCCAACATTCTGAAACAGAGATAGCTGATGTATAAAAATAAGCACTGTTCAATGCTACAATTTACATTTTCTGTGCATCCTTCTATTGTGATGTATAATAGATCAGGAATATGGGTTATAGGACCATAACATCATCTAACCATGTGACCACTAATTACAAGTATGGCGTCACCTACATTGTGACAACACTCGGATATGCTGCATGATGTATATATACATTCCAGGAACTATTCAAACTGATATTGGGAGAGGAAAATGAAGGAAACTAAAGTACACTCTATAAAGTTATAGTGTTATCGGGTTTGGTTTTGTATAATGTCCTATCAACAGCCAGGGTCATTTGAGGATGTGCCAGGTTTTTGAGTTATAAGGTCCGTGTACTCTTGTAGAAACAGATCATCATTAACAATGATCTAACACATCCATGACTTAAAACTTAAACCAATTGATGTATACAATATACACAAACATATATCAAACATATGCAAATGTAATCAGAGACATGTTTACTGCCCCCATAGTAGGGAAATATTAAGCTTTAATTGTTTCTTGTTGAGAGAAACATTATTTCCTGAGAAATGAAGCCTTATTATGTATGTACCATTCAATGAGGAAACTTCATTGTTTATTTGAATATACCATTGTATATACATATAACTTATCAGAGGGGTAAATAATAATTTCCTTATTTCTAATAATAAACACTTAACTGAAAACTAAATTAAATCTATATCGTAAATTTATGCACAAAAAAGTACCTTCCTAATTAAAAAATTTCTTTTATTTCTTAAAATATTCCTTAAAATCACCTACATTAGTTATACACTGCTAGAAAAGCCTAAAAATACACACACACACCTCCCCCCTCTACTTCATCATACCACATTTTATGTTTTAATAACTGTTTATACTCACCTAAATGTGATAATGATATTTCTTTTGAACAAAGAATGAGGACAGATTTCTCTGTATGGCCAACCGAAATAACGCCGTTAATTGTAAAGTGTTATCAGACCAATGTATGTGTTTACAAGGATGTTCAATGGGGTCCACCAGTGATAATAGCCGGATGTTGTGTGGTGGTCTGGTACATAGAGACTTTACAAACATGTACTTAAAACTAACATTTACATATATACACAATAACAACACACAACTTATCCACACATGTACTTCCTACATACATTTCTCCCGTATATATTCTAGTAGTAAACAGGGCATCCAGTTGACCTTTGACTTTTAGCAATATCAGAAGTCAAATCATCATTTCTCAGAAATCTGAAGGGTCAAAACATATGACAAATAGACATGCTTCTTCAAACTCAAGAGTCAAATCTGATTTTGGGGAATCAAAAACATACTCTCAACGGTCTAATGAATGTCCTGAATATAATTTGTTTTTGTCTAGTAGTTTAGTAGTTTTTGGTTCAGGATACATTAAAATGTAATGAGGTATCGATCAACTACAATTTCATATTTGAATGACAACAAGGATATAAAGTATTAAAGACACAACGTATATACATTTAAACATTTTTGTTAAAGATGAATTAATTTACAATATATTCTTTAACTTGTTCAATAGAATGCAAATTCCATTCAATAATTTTTGTAACAACCTCAAGTACCACTCCTTTTAACTTTGATTAGATTTCCCCGATGACATAACGGTATATATTTATTTCTAGAAAGATTGATCATTTTTATATCCTCTTACGGTATATATCACAGGGACTTGGCATCTATTCCTGAACCACAGTTCAAATATATAAATGTACATGTGTTATGAATGAGGGATGGAAATTTGTACCAAGTCCCTGTGGTTTATATCTATATATATATGTCCGTGGGTGTTATAACCAAATCACATAGTCTATCATTTTTATCTATGTTTCATATATTTATTGCTGATTTCTTAGGATTCATGGCGTTTTACAATTAAATATCATTATTCAAGTTTGCGATCGACAACAGGCTAACTGTAATGTTGGTGCCTTTGACGACGTTAGTTCTGTCAAATTATAAAAATTGCTCTTTCAATGGATGTAAATAATTATTGTTCCAAAAATAAAAGTAATAAGCTGTCATAGTAAAAAAAAAATAAAAATGTCCGTGGGGAGGTTGCATACATCCAAATTTCCAAGCCTCATAAAAAGAACATTTAACCTCCATTTGACAAACAGCTAAAAAACTGACATATATCAAACTGCTAGTATTCTTTACCCCCATGTATCATAAGTACCCTTTCCACAGCCAGGGGTATTTTAACTTTAGTAGTTTTTGGTGGTGGGGTAGGATTTAGGTAACTATTTAAAAAAAAAGATATAACTATTATGCATTTATACACTACGGTCATCGGAAGAATATATACATATCTCCTGTAATATTTCAGAAGGGTACTATAAATGTCCTCACTCTATATACCATCATAAATAATTTGCTATAAGCTTATAGGTTTCAGTTGTCCCCATCTTGGAAAATAAGGTTCAAAATTAACTCTTCATAACTAGCAAAATGCCAATTAAACTGGATATGTTTGTTAAAATTTTGTCTACCCACAAATTTTTGCTAGTATGTTTTCCTCAACAATCTGTTCATATACATAATACACGAGCATAGAAAGTGAAAATAAGAGTTGAAAATAGATACCAACATTAGAATTATGATTTTATGACAAATGAAATCTTTCCGATATAAGTGGTGATGATTCCTTTATTTTCTCTTCTTGACTTTGTATTAAAGTAAATGAAAACACTGCTTTAAGTTTGCTAGTTCAAAATTTCATTTTGCTAGTTTAAATTTTAGGCACTTGCAATAAATTGCTAGTGATGGAAAAAGTTATTTTCAACTCCTGGAAAACATCACATGTCTATGCGATGCTACTTTGAAGATCATGGTCACTCTCATAAATATTTAATTAATACAATTTGTACTGTAATTGTGATCACTGACTATGTAGATATCTATGAGTTATGTTTACCAGCTGTATAATGGAGATATCACATATCTGAGATAACAATTCAGCAGGTAAACACAGACGGGATGTTTTACAATTCAGGAAGACTTCCTCATTGATAGCTATTGTGTGGAGTGTGACCTCATTTGACCTTATAGAGATTGTCATTAATATGATAAACAGGATCATATTTATTCTGTAATAGAGAGATGGGGTGAAGGTGGGGAGGGGGAGGAAAACTGGGGTGGAGGGGGGGGGGTGGAGGGGGTGGAGGGGGAGGAAGACTGGGGTGGAGGGGGGTGGAGGGGGAGGAAGACTGGGGTGGAGGGGGAAGAAGACTGGGGTGGAGGGGGGTGGAGGGGGAGGAAGACTGGGGTGGAGGGGGGTGGAGGGGAAGAAGACTGGGGTGGAGGGGGAGGAAGACTGGGCTGGAGGGGGGGTGGGGGAGGAAGACTGGGGTGGAGGGGGTGGAGGGGGAGGAAGACTGGGGTGGAGGGGGGTGGAGGGGGAGGAAGACTGGGGTGGAGGGGGTGGAGGGGGAGGAAAACTGGGGTGGAGGGGGAAGAAGACTGGGGTGGAGGGGGTGGAGGGGGAGGGGGAGGAAGACTGGGCTGGAGGGGGTGGAGGGGGAGGAAGACTGGGCTGGAGGGGGTGGAGGGGGTGGAGGGGGAGGAAGACTGGGGTGGAGGGGGGTGGAGGGGGAGGAAGACTGGGGTGGAGGGGGGTGGGGGAGGAAGACTGGGGTGGAGGGGGGTGGGGAGGAAGACTGGGGTGGAGGGGGAAGAAGACTGGGGTGGAGGGGGTGGAGGAGGAGGAAGACTGGGGTGGAGGGGGTGGAGGAGGAGGAAGACTGGGGTGGAGGGGGTGGAGGGGGGGGAGGAAGACTGGGGTGGAGGGGGAGGACTGGGGTGGAGGGGGGTGGGGGAGGAGGGAGGAGGGGAGAGGAAGGGGAGGAAATGGGGTGGGGTGGAGGGGGTGGATGTGGGGGGGGGGGAGGAATTGGGATGGGGGGGAGGGGAAGGAAGTAGGGTGAAGGGGGGGATGAAGGGGAGAGTGGGTGGGTGTTTGGGGGGGGGGTATAGGGGACACATTTACCGGCATCCATGAGGACAATGGTATAAGATTTGCTTGATTTTTAGCAACAGAAAATTGTGGAATTATTAATTACCAGACCTCAGCTGATATTGTGTGTTAAATATGGTATGACAGTTCTTGTTATTGACCAGGAAATTTACTATACAACACAATGACTGAATGAATTCCACTTGAGATTATATAGAATCTTACTGAAATTTACAAACATGTTTTCCTCAAAATGTTTTGGTTTTTTTTTACAAAATTCTGAGTCACTGAATTAAAATTTACTCAGAAATATAATTTGGTGATATGTAAACAATTTGTGTAAAGCTGTATACAAACCATGGCCAGGGGTCTAAATATAGATTATACCTCTGATAATACTACAATGAAGGTCATCAATTCAAATAGATACACATACATGTACAGTACATGTTTTATCATATTTACATTTTCTGTTTCATGTTAGCTCAATGTAATCTTTATAGTGACAATTAAGTTATTGAAAGTCTGATTAAACTTTACAGTTATCAGTTATTGAAAGTCAGTTATTCAAAGCATGACTAAAATTTGAAGTGACAAGTTATTTTAAGTGTGATTAAGATTTAAATTGACAAGTTATTAACAAAGTCTGATTCAATTTGAAAAACAACTATTGCAAATTTTTTATCATCCTCTTCCTCCAGGATGCATGGTCTGCCTAAAATTTCACATCAAAATCCATCCAGGAAATCTAGACAAACCGCCTTTTAAAGAAAAAGTGGACAGATGGATGCAAATATACCATATGACATCATTTTAGTTCACTGGATGTTTGTATCATAATTAGAGTCATTTGCAGTGTTTTCATAATATATGGATTAGGGGCTTGGTTGAGCTCGTACCATTTCTCATTATAGCTCATGATCAATAGATACATCAGTTACACACGCTCGGCCCTATCGGAATCAATGTCTCTGGGTTAAACTGAGACTCCCAAGCATTTTATCTATCATTTTCATAATACAGTTTTAACGACTGTATACAGTTAATCTATGAAATTATATATATCCAATCAATAATATCAAAGCTGTATCAAATATGTGTATACTAAAAGTAGAAATGACTCATCAAAATTAACAAAACGTTTTTTCAAAATAAAAAAGGCTCCAGGAAATGTTCATTAATCCAGTCAAAAGCTTTGTAAACAACAACAGCCATGTAACAACTAGTACAAATTTTCATCAATAACAGGAAACATGGCAGTCATACTGTGAGAAATATTTTCAGTCAAAATTTTGGGGAAGTGCATGATCATGATGATGAAAGGAGACTCACAACAACACTGGAGTAACTTCACAACAACAAAACTTTTATATCTTATGTTTTAGTATATATGAACTTTGATCTGTATAAAGAGGCAGCTTGTGCTTGCGTTCAGAATAAACTAAGTCAATTGTAAAATGTACAAAGATATTTATGTTCTAACACTGAATAGTTCTCACATATGATACTTAACGTGATCCTGTACATGTGTTTTATTCAGCTAGGGATGGGATTAATAGAATCTTTTAATTATTTTTCTCTTACCCTGTTACCATCCTATGTATCTGATATTGATGTGACATCAATTTAAGATAATGCTGATGTGATCTGATTTTATTGTCAACGTGACATCATTGTTTTGTTGCCGCAACATTATACAATAGTTGAGAACGTGCAACGAGCAAGTGTAGCTTGGGCTAAGAAAATGGCCATGGTAAAGTGACCCCCCCCCCCCCCCCCCCCCTTTCCGGACTTGCATTAAAATCACTTATCTGATACAATATAGCTTTTATTAAAAAGATATGTTGAATGATATATGAAAAACAAGTTAGGATTTTTTTTTTTTTTTTTTTTTTTTTGGAAGGGGGGGTCATTCTACCATGGGGGGGGGGGGGGGGTCATTTTACCATAATGGTATTTTGACCCCGGGGTCATTTCACCATAATGGTATTTTGACCCTGGGGTCATTTCACCATGATTCAAAATACCATGCTACACCGGTAAAATTGTTGATATCCCTGAGAAAACTTGACCTCACACAGGGTAGGTAAAGACATGAGATATGCCGTATGACCCTATTCACAATAGCATAATGCCATAACTTTATGTAGCATAACTATGTCACAAATTGATAAAATCATCAATTTTTGTGCATATTTCATGGGACTTTGATGATGATATTGTGATCGGAAGGTTTCACAACACCTTTTATTGTTACTTTTTTCAGTATGTGAGAAATATAATCAAACATGGACTTGTACAGTGGATAGGGTAGACTGATATCTCAAGCCTCAATTATTTGCTGGTCAGCCAAACTCTTACACCGAGGTTGAGATATTCCTATCCAGAGAACAGACCGATGTTAGATTCTATTAATCTATCATATAGCAAAAATAGCAAAATGCATATTTTTTTTTCCAAAAAATATAAAACTAGAGCTGTAGTTTTTGTGAACAAAACATATGTCTCTCCTTTTCCTTTACTAGGCATTATTTTTGCACTCAATTGACCTTTGACCTTTAGATCAAGTCACAGTGACCCATATCTGCAGTGCCAATGATGGAGCACCGTATTTCGTCAGTGGGTGATGAAGGTATACAGCATTTATGAAGACATCTTTAATTTACATTCATTTGAACAGGAAATTTTCTTTATTCACATGTAACAGAGAGCACAACTGATCAAATTTTAATCACTGCCTCCACAGTCACTACAGGAGGAACCCAGGACCTCTGGCTTACTAGTGTAACGCTCAACCGATTAAGCTAAAGAGTTCTAGCTGTCTTAAGCTGGGTGGTATATTTAGGGGATAGTACGTTGTTTTTCGTGGCTATACTGGTACTGGCGATTAGAATCATGAAAGCGGACTGACCAATCAGAGAGAAGCTTTCAAAGGTGGTCCTTTTTCCACACCCATAATCACGAGAGTTTGATCTGTATGTTGAGAAGCAGTATATTTGGATTGTTGTGAAAGTCCTGTTACCGAAGATTTAAATACATATTTGGATTTACTCTGTATGCATTTCAATCAATATTATAAACGACAGTAATAACAATATTTACTATATTTGTTTAATTCATTCAACAAAATACATTCCATCTGGTACAGTACAATACTCTCTGTTCATGTGTTTGCTACGTGGTTATAATCCTTAAGCCCTACCGTACTCCTGACATTTTTAACAAATAACAGACCTAGAAATAAAAAAATTGTTAGAACAGTAACTTTTGGTGAATATAGAGTATTCTTTCTTAACAGATACATATTGGCAGTTGAATTATGAATTGCAAATTGTCCTGTTAATTTTTTAGAGTTCTGATGAAATATAAGTTGACTTTGTTGAGTGACGTCAGACATCTGAGGGCGAGGTCGTTTATTTTGTTGTTGGGCGCCTTACGAACCAGCTGATTGTGAAGGGGGTTAATTGTTGGTGAACATTTGTTCAGGACGTCGAATCGGACATGATGGTTTCTGATTAACACCAGCTCTAGCTTGGAGAATGTTAGAGTATTGTAATTTTTGTGACTCCGACCTGTCAGCATTAAAATGCTTCAGTGACGACTTGTTACGATGACCTGAAATTCTCATAATAGCCCTTGACTCTACTCCAGCGTGCTACAAAACAGTTATTGATGTAGCCCTAACACAACAGTTGGTGTAGGTGTAATTTAGGGATGCGGCACTGGAAATGGGGCTTGGCTTAATCGCGATGGGCGGGGCTTAACGTGATTGATCATGGTTCTATCGCAGATTAGAACATGGTCTGTATGCAATCAAAACGTGTGTTGCGAACGAATCGTGTTAGAATGCAGCTATAGTATTTACCAGGGTTATACATACTCCCATTTCAAGGAAGAACTTGTCCTGGAGAATCCAGGGATTTCAGCAATGCTTTCACACTTTCACACTAGCAATGCTAAGTATAATCCCCCGAGTCCCTATGTGGGCTCCAAGTTTGTTACAGAGTGAATGATATATTACTTAAATTTAAATCACTGCCTCCATGAGGGAATCTCTGGCTTATTAGTCTAACACTCAAGTGATCAAGCAAGCCAAAAAGAGTTAAGTTCTCTCTGAGTGGTTATATTGAGGCTAGTAATTACTGTCGGTTACATACATGTATATACAAAACATCACCTGTAGAATATTGTTCATGTTTTAACAGGAGCATATTGGTTATAATATATACTGTAACACTGTATTTAATTTATTTGAGTAACTTAACTTGTTCAAAATTCATTTTGTTTTTATATATTTTTCATCTTCCTGTTGTGTGTTCCAAAACAGACCATGGTAAACATTAATCTATTTCCTCGTCCTTGTTCAATTGATAGCAATGAACTACAAATTGTAGTTCAATAACTTTACATGTATATTGAGAAATTAAATTCTGACACATATAACTTAACATCCAAGGATAAAAAATGCCATCAACCACACAACGGCACACTTCGAAAATCAAACTGAAGACAGAAAATACCTATGACGTAAAGTTGTTTGGTGACCGTGTTAGCTTTAGTCATAATTATCATCTCAAATCTGCAGTTGTCTTGTAAATTTAGATTTGGTTATTATTGAAAGCATACAACATTGAAATACATAATCATACGAGTCTATGGGATATAAATCACGTCTATTCTAGAAAGAGATGACAATGACAGAGCAACATACCTTTCCGCCAACTTTGACAGTATATGTTGTCATCTGCGACTATGGACTTTCGTAAACACTTCCGCAATGCAGGAAGTAAGTGAAGTCATTTCTCGTTTATCGATTACTTTTGCCTGAAATAACGGACCTACTTGTAGAAAAATTACGCTTGTGACATAGCATACACAGACAATAGGTAATTATAATTCAGATAATTTCAGTGTTTTGGTCATGTTGACTTGACATAATATGACCAAAGTGACATGTCTAGTCTATATTAAATATCCAGAAATACAGAAGGTGACAGTACCCAAATCGGATCATCGATTCGAAAAATGGCTTTTTATTGCGTGGTCTTTAAACGGGAAATTTTGCGTGTATGACCTTATAATTACCCTTGTGCGAGAAATTTTTAACCGATTTTCGAAGCAGTTATCGACCTGTTTTGCCTGAACGAAGACTTTGAAATGGGCAAGTAGCCGTTGTTTTGGTTCATTGACCACCATGTCGCCGTGCGACGGTCATTCTTTTTGTATTTTAATCCCGTTATATTCCACAAAACACAAACAAAACTTGGAAGTAATATCCCAAATGAGGTTCTGATATCAATTTGAGAAGTTTCCGATTGAAAAATTTACAGTTGATACCTTTTTCGAGCAATGGCACAGGGAGCTATTCATTTCTGCCGCCATGATTGAAACTTGGGACGCTATGCTCATTGCGCATGTCAATCGGGTGGTAGAGAATTTGTGTATCCCGAGCCGAGCCCGAGCTTTTGACCCGAGCCCGAGCTTTGGATATTTTCGTTTTTCTCCTTCATTACTGAATGGATTAAAGTGATTTTTTTCTTCCAAGATTTGATTTCATGTTTTAGATCAATCCGTGTAAGTGGATTTTCATGAAATGTATTTTAACGTCCTAAATCCACGATTTTTATTTTCCAGGGGGAGAATTTGTGTAGCATCATGCGTGACTATTAATGTTTTTTGCTAATTATTTCCGATACATGCTTTTATTTAGATATATTACTAGATACAAACAACAAGTAAACATAGCTGATTTTAAAAATATAAATTTCAACATATATTGAATGTGACTTGGTGTCAAATTTTGACATTTTTGTAACCGCGCCGACGATCAACGAACTCGCCGTGTTTTCCGAGCTTTCACCGAGCCCGTGCTAAGGGCAGATAACTCTACCGATCCCGAGCTTTGTAGAACTTTTAGCCATTCTGGTATAAGAATGTTTCCGGGCTCTGCGACGAGGACGGAGTTCTACAAAGAGCCCATATGATTTTATTTTAATGATTTTATATATTTACCTATCTTTTCATTACTGTTTATCACATTAAAATATTTTTATCACCATATGCTACTTTTTTTTTTTTTTTACGAAGAAAATAAAGCTTTTATTTGTGGTATAAACCAATTCACTGGTTTACTTTTTATCTGTTACTAAAGCTAATTCTTTTAGAACAAAATATTTCATCAATGCATGATTTTAATACAACTACAGTACTATTTTCTTATTGTATTCTAGTTTGAATTTTCGAACATTTAGTACCTCACCTGTATGATGGATTTGTGCTGCTGATGCTGTCGTCGGTTTCATTTGTAAAGCATAATCCCACTTACCGTTTCTCAAAACTGGAGCGTAGCCTGTATCTTGCATACCGTTTACATTAGGAAATTGTTTCTTTAAAATGTCCTGAACATAACACATAGTATTTCCGCATAATTTTCTATCCTTTAAAATATCATCTTTTTCTTTAAAACTTATTACTCTCTTACCGTTATCCATCCAAATACGTTTTGTTACTACTGGCTTACAAATTGACGGTCTATCATCTGAAAGATCTTCTAATATATCACTTACCTTTGGTTTGTGTCTTTTGGGCAACGATAGTCTTTTTCTATTATGTTTTACCTTAGGACTAGTGATAACAATAGGCTCGTTTATACTTACAACATCATCACTCGAGACAATTTCCTCTTTTGATGATTTTTGTAATTTGATATTTGAGTTAATAACTTTAAATGTACGATAAATATACATATTTTATTTTTTGTCTTAACAATAACACCCAATTTGAATAAAGTTTAATCTCAAGCCATTTTTATGTTTTAATCACAATCAATTCACATATATAGCTCGGCACTACACTAAAGATTTTAACAAGATTTTAACAATATTTAACATGTTTGAAAATTTTATTGACTTTGTTATATTATTTTGTGTGAGTGCCTAATGTTATGTAGGCCTATATCTCTTTCGTACTGCAGTTGATCAGTCTGTAATATCATCTGTTGTCTATGTAACTATTGTAAGGAAATGGCTTCATAAGTTGCAATAACTTGTGCCAAATCCTATTTGCAAATATGTGTAAATAAAATATGTTTAAAGTCATAACTAAAGGCCCGGCTTTACTAATGTACAGTCACAAAGCTCGGGATCGGTAGAGTTATCTGCCCTTAGCACGGGCTCTGTGAAAGCTCGGTAAACACGGCGAGTTCGTTGATCGTCGGCGCGGTTACAAAAATGTCAAAATTTGACACCAAGTCACATTAAATATATGTTGAAATTTTTATGTTTGAAACCAGCTATGTTTACTTGTTGTTTGTATCTAGTAATATATTTTAATAAAAGCATGTATCGGAAATAATTAGCATTCAGGATTCAAATAGATTCTAGCCGGTATTGGTATAGATCGTCGCAAGCACGCATAGAATAAATAAATACTTATGTTAAATCCAAATCTCTCTCTCTCTCTCTCTCTCTCTCTCTCTCTCTCTCTCTCTCTCCATAAATATACATATGTAAGCCTATATATCGATTTCTTTCTTTCCAAATGCTCTGTACATGTAATTGTGTGATTGCGATATTTTATGCCATCTGGTTATTTGTGTAATTTATGATTGTAATATTTAAGGGAGAGGGCTTTAGATAAGTTGTATAACTTGTGCCCAATCCCGATTGCACAAAAGGCAATAAAATATGTTTAAAACTAAATAATTAGCAAAAAACATGAATAGTCACGCTTGATTGCGGGCTACACAAATTCTCCCCCTGGAAAATGAAAAATGTGTATTTTGGACGTTAAAATACATTTCATGGAAATCCACTTACACGGATTGATTTAAAACATGAAATCAAATCTTGGAAGAAAAAAATCACTTTAATCTATTCAGTAATGAAGGAGAAAAACGAAAATATCCAAAGCTCCGGCTCGGGTCAAAAGCACGGGCTCGGCTCGGGATACACAAATTCTCTACCACCGGGCATTCTTTTCCGGATTTGTGTGTGCGTGTCTTGTACGAGTTATTTCCCCTCTTTCATGTTACCCCCTTTCCCAACGATTTTAAACGAAAATTAAAATGTGTTTTAAATAGTTTTTAAATAAATAATAATAATAATAATAAGATTAATTTAAAAACAAAATATTTTTTTGCATTTATTTCGATTTCTGAGTAGCCGAATTGAACTCAATATATATTACTACAACCCATTTTGTCACAATATTAATCAATGGTTCTTAAAAAAAGTCATACCAAAACGAAAAAGGTTAATATCTAACTGTAATTTGATGTTGTTTTGTATTTTTTTTTTATATAAATTTCACAGCAATGAAGCTGTACATGAGACAAGATGGTTCGATGATATTTTTTATCTTCATGGATATATCCAAGAATGAAATATTCAGCCTATCTGAAATAGTTAAAGCTTTGGTCACAACTTAAGCAAATAACATCACAAAAACATATGATCAACAATATGTTTATGATATTTTATTGTAGTGAAATACAAACAATATACTCCAGATGACCTTGAAAAGGCATTGATAAATGTTCGAATGGGAATGTCCATGAGAGGGGCTGCCAAAAAGCACAGCATTTCTTTCACCGTTATACAGCGGCACATGTCTATGGAAATGTCCATGAGAAAACCCAAGGTACACATTAATCAATAATTCTTTACATGCATGCGGACAGTATGTCCGTGGCCATCAACTGGTCAACCAGGGCATCATCCCAGCAGATTTGGCAGACATTTTCATACCAATTCCAGGAAACACCTGTAAAAAAAACAAAAAATAAAACAGACCAGAATTATTTCTACATCAAGAGTAATAACAGGTGAGTCAGGATTTTCGTCAGGCATCTATAGGGTCCGGTATAATGATTTGTGATATGCCAATGATGTTTTCTTAATTTTTTGCTCAGGGGCCCTTTCCAAAAATAGCTGGCAAAAACCCTGCGAGTGAAAATGATGACAATCTTTGACAGTCCCTTACATGTACAGAAAACAGGAATTTATTAATTTTCAAATAATTGTAAGTATAATTTTTCATCAGATTTTTCTAAATTCATGTTGCGAGCCTTGGCGAGCCACTTTTGTCGTTCTGTCCCGAGCCAAAAATACAGCTTATATTTTAAGACACTGACCATGTATTCTATTTATCCTGCAACAGTCATACAAATAATTATCAAAAATAAACGTAGTTTCACTGACGCACGTGCTAAGATTCTAAAATACAGCTATTTTCTGTCACTGCCGTATACAGCAAATATATATATAAACGGTGGGTGTATTCCGACAATGCGGTGGCAGTTGCAGGATAAATATATATATACACGTACTATATCTTTACTACATAGTTTCTAAATAAAAATTGGACTGATTCTCTACGACCTCGGTTTTTTTCCTTTAGTAGTCTTAAAAATCTCAAAAATGTATTATCACTACGAAATTAATGACAACAATTACTAATGTGTCCTGTATTTCAGAAATCTTTTTACCAAGATGAAAGAATGATAGAACTTCAAAATGCAAACGAAAAACCATATACAGTGTATGATATCGATATTTTTTTTTCTTCTAATATTTTCGCAGTAGAAGAAACAAATTATTCCTGCATAAGAAAGTAGAAAAGCTATTTAAGTTTACCAGGAAAAATATAATTAGTTAAAACAGAGACATATATACATCTGTATATATGTCTCTGGTTAAAACCACTCAATCGGAACTAGGTGATGAAGGCAGAAAACTTCACTGCATCGGGTCTTGTAGAGGGAATGTAACTTCACTTATGTAAGGTCCTATAGGGGGTCACTTAATGTCCAATATATAATGCCGTATAGGGGGAGGTAACTTCACTTAATGTTCTGTATATGACCCTATAGAGGAAAGGTAACTTCATTTAATGTTCTGTATATGACCCTATAGAGGAAAGGTAACTTCATTTAATGTTCTGTATATTATAGAGGGGAGGTAACTTCACTTAATGTTCTGTATAGTATAGAGGGGAGGTAACTTCACTTAATGTTCTGTGTATATAAGGTTGTATAGAGGAAAGGTAACTTCACTTAATGTTCTGTATATAAGGTCGTATAGAGGGAAGGTAACTTCACTTAATGTTCCGTATATAAGGTCGTATAGAGGGAAGGTAACTTCACTTAATGTTCTGTATATATAAGGTTGTATAGAGGGAAGGTAACTTCACTTATGTAAGGTCCTATAGGGGGTCACTTAATGTCCAATATATAATGCCGTATAGGGGGGAGGTAACTTCACTTAATGTTCTGTATATATAAGGTCGTAAAGAGGGAAGGTATAAGGTTGTATAGAGGGGAGGTAACTTCACTTAATGTTCTGTGTATATAAGGCCCTATAGAGGAAAGGTAACTTCACTTAATGTTCTGTATATATAAGGTCGTATAGGGGGAAGGTAACTTCACTTAATGTTCTGTATATATAAGGTTGTATAGAGGGAAGGTAACTTCACTTAATGTTCTGTATATAAGGTCGTATAGGGAAAAGGTAATTTCACTAATGTACCGTATATAAGGTCGTATAGAGGGAAGGTAACTTCACTAATGTTCCGTATATAAGGTCGTATAGGGAAAAGGTAATTTCACTAATGTTCCGTATATATGGTCGTATAGGGAAAAGGTAATTTTAATTCACTAATGTTCCGTATAATAGTCTTTTAGGGAAAAGGTAACGTCACTTAACAATTTATAACAGAGACATTTATAATGATAGTTTAGTATCATAAAGTTTATTTAAATTTTGGCCTAAAATCTTAATATTTTATAAGAAGATGTATTCAAGATAACATCATAAAATTATATACAAAGATTTTGGCTACATTTTTATCAAATAAAATGTAATCTTATTTACAGAAAGAGAGAGATTCGAAACTAAAACAAAATCCGTAAAGGGGCCGCCGAGACGTGACACGAACTGTTGCCAGAAGTTTTGGGAGAGGCTAAATCTCCGTCACTTCGTCGTGCCCGTCACTTCAGCTACACAACTTCTGACGGTACGACGATTTACCCCAAAACACCCAAAAACACCCCAAACTACCCAAAAACACCCAAAAACCACCCAAAACTACCCAAAAAACACCCAAAAACCACCCAAAAACACCATAAACCTACCCAAAAACACCATTAAACGTCCAGATAATCGCATTATCACATTAAAATTAGTGTTAAATTTTTTTTTGTCGACTTGCTAAACTACGATTTTGATTATTCTTTTCTTGGTCCGTATTTCAAGACACAAAACTAGCCAAATACACACAACAAATACCCAGAAACACTCCAAAACACCATAAACCTACCCAAAAACACCCTTAAATGTCGAGATAAACGCATTATCACGTTAAAAACGGCTTCGAAAAAGTTCTTGGTCGACTTGATATACGACGATTTTGGTTTTGTTGTCTTGGCTCGTACTATTTCTTGATACAATTTCGAAGCGCCATATTCGAAGGGGCATAACTCTAGCTGTACTCTTACAACACAGCCACGTGGTTAGTTCTTGTGTCATAAGCCGACATTTATTTTTTTTAAACAAGTTTAGTTTCATGAAGTACGGTATTAAGAACGCATATATTTAAGTAATATTTTCGTAAGTATTAGGGAATTAATTAATTTAGTGTTGATGACATAGTTTTAAGAACGTATATATTTAGATATACATAATGATAGGCTCTGTGTTCTACATAAACTTTAGGTTATACATAATGATAGGCTCTGTGTTCTACATAAACTTTAGGTTATACATAATGATAGGCTCTGTGTTCTACATAAACTTTAGGTTATACATAATGATAGGCTCTGTGTTCTACATAAACTTTAGGTTATACATAATGATAGGCTCTGTGTTCTACATAAACTTTAGGTTATACATAATGATAGGCTCTGTGTTATACATAAACTTTAGGTTATACATAATGATAGGCTCTGTGTTCTACATAAACTTTAGGTTATACATAATGATAGGCTCTGTGTTCTACATAAACTTAGGTTATACATAATGATAGACCCCGTTTTCTGCATAAACTTTAGTTTATACATACTGATAGGCTCTGTGTTCTACATAAACTTTAGGTTATACATAATGATAGGCTCTGTTTTCACATAAACTTTAGGTTATACATAATGATAGGCTCTGTTTTATACATAAACTTAGGTTATACATAATGATAGGCTCTGTGTTATACATAAACTTAGGTTATACATAATGATAGGCCCTGTTTTCTACATAAACTTTAGGTTATACATAATGATAGGCTCTATGTTCTACATAAACTTTAGGTTATACATAATGATAGGCCCTGTTTTCTACATAAACTTAGGTTATACATACTGATAGGCTCTGTGTTCTACATAAACTTTAGGTTATACATAATGATAGACCCCGTTTTCTGCATAAACTTTAGTTTATACATACTGATAGGCTCTGTGTTCTACATAAACTTTAGGTTATACATAATGATAGGCTCTGTGTTCTACATAAACTTTAGGTTATACATAATGATAGGCTCTGTGTTCTACATAAACTTTAGGTTATACATAATGATAGGCTCTGTGTTCTACATAAACTTAGGGTTATACATAATGATAGGCCCTGTTTTCTACATAAACTTTAGGTTATAAATAATGATAATAGGCTCTGTTTTCTACATAAACTTAGGTTATACATAATGATAGGCCCTGTTTTCTACATAAACTTTAGGTTATACATAATGATAGGCTCTGTGTTCTACATAAACTTTAGGTTATACATAATGATAGGCCCTGTTTTCTACATAAACTTTAGGTTATACATAATGATAGGCTCTGTGTTATACATAAACTTTAGGTTATACATAATGATAGGCTCTGTGTTCTACATAAACTTTAGGTTATACATAATGATAGGCTCTGTTTTCTACATAAACTTTAGGTTATACATAATGATAGGCTCTGTGTTCTACATAAACTTAGGTTATACATAATGATAGGCTCTGTGTTCTACATAAACTTTAGGTTATACATAATGATAGACTCTGTGTTCTACGTAAACTTTAGGTTATACATAATGATAGGCTGTGTGTTCTACATGAACTTTAGGTTATACATAATGATAGGCTCTATGTTCTACATAAACTTTAGGTTATACATAATGATAGGCTCTGTGTTCTACATAAACTTTAGGTTATACATAATGATAGGCCCTGTCCTAAATAAACTGGGTTTTTTTAATTACAGGCTGCCGAGCAAGGGATTCCAGAAACTTACAGACGTTGCAAAGCGGGAACGCTTGTTTTTGACCCAAAATCGTTTGTCAATTACGCCTAATATCCCCAATCAATTGCCGGTAGATTGTGTCTCAAATGCGATGGTAGCAAAATTCACAACTGAACCCTCATTCAAGTCAGCAAAATCATCTGCTGACGGTGATTATTTATTCAACGCTGTGTCAATCTCATTAGTCGGAAACGAACATTTGTCAACACAATTAAGGTATAGAACTTGTTTAGGAGATGGTCACCAATAGGGAGGTAGTGTTAAACCATCCGCAGCGTAGTAGCTTTGCATTGCTGTCGCCTGACTATGAGGAAGCATGCTTGAGTTGTGCCGGTGACGGAAATGCATATTCCAGTATTTGGACAATGGTAGCATTGACTAACATTATACAAGTGCCAATACAGTCAATATACCCGTTTGTAAACGGCGCCAAAGACTTTGCAGCGGTAAAGCTAAATACTACTTTTGAGCCCAACATTTGTAAGCCATCCAAACAGAATCCTTCCACCAGTACTCCCGTAGTCAAAGTTATGTGGACCAGTTTACAACCACCCGTAAAAGGGCGTCTTTGGACCCCAAATCATTTTGTCCCATTAGTCCCCCAAACCATGATTTCGCCCCAAGCACAAGAACAGATTACGCACATTCGAAAACCTACAGAATCAGACAATTTGCCAACACCAACTCCAGGAAAAAAAACTAGCGAAACCGACAAAACGTCAATCTGACAGTTTTCGAACATCAATCCCAGATCATTCTCCTGAAACCAAACTTAATGACACATTTGACCGTCCCAGAAAGAAAACTAAAATTCAAAGTCCAATAGCTATTAATTCAGACTCTTTTGAATCCACCAACATCTATGGCGTATTGTCTTCCTTGTCAAGTGACAATGACACTGATGAAAATGACGGACATTTTGATGACGGTGACATATATTTTGCATCAAAACCAAATAGAACATTCTCCCTTCCACAAAAAAAGCAACGACTTTCTGACAGCTCTTTATCAGATTTGTTCGAACCTAGGAACGATTTAGAAACCTCTTCTGAAATACACAACCATGACATATTAGATCAAAATCAAAATAGCAAATTAAAGACGGCTCCACTTTCAGGTAAATTTATGAATAGCGAGGAAATTTTAGATGTGTTAAGGGAAACAACAGATGTAGCTACAAAAATACCGCTAGGGAATAAAAACATACATATATTGTCATCGATAACTCAAATAATTCAGGGAAGGGTAGATCCGATTACCCGGATGACTGTGGAGCATGGTGTTCAAAAAGTGGAACAACAGCCAATTCATACTATTCTCTGGCAGCAGACAACAAACTGTGTACAATATTAAAAAAAGATGAAGTATTCAAAGTTAAAAAAACAAATCAAAGGAAAAACAGTTTACGAACCCTGTGCTCCACAGCCAGACCAATATCTATGCTTTCATGGATACTATACAACATTGAAAGACAATGCAAAGTTTAGAAAAAGGGTTACAACACTAACTGCAGCCCCCAACTTCACTACATCATATTAAAGACCTTTATAGCATTGATTGAATACTCGGGAGGAAGGGAATCGGGGGAATCCAAACCACATGGAAATTCTAAGTCTAAAAGCAATTACATAAGAACTGACCCTCGTATTTTGGAAGATTGTGTTTCCCTAGCTCAAAACAAACCGGCCACAGAAGTGTGCTATCTTTTGGCAAAGGACAACAGTATCGACGGTCCAAAATCAAGCAGACAAATTAGGGATAAAGTATACAGAGACAAAAAAGAAAAAACGTTGAAAAAGTAACAACAAATAACATAGCAGATGAGGTTTTGGCTGTTATCTCACAAATTCATTCGAATCCGTCAATACAAAAGGTTGAGCTAGGAAAGAACAAACTTCCAAACATCATAGTTTATACGGAAAAACAATTAATAGACATGAAATCAAATTGCATTGGGGATGGGGGAGTGTCATGGGCGTTGATAGGACAATTAATCTAGGCAAATGTTTCGTCACTACCATTACATATAAAAACAAAGGGGTGGTGCACCACCGTTCTTCAAACGAGTATCCAATCATGCTAGGTCCAATTTTTCTACATTGGGACGCAGATTACAAGACGTACCATTCATTCTTTTCACATGTACGCGCCCAGTTAGGAACCAGTAAGGTTACCATAGGTAGCGATGAAGAGCGTGCAATGACAAATGCACTACATGATGCCTTCCCAAATGGGAATTTTTTGTTGTGTACCAGACATATTAAAGAAAACTTGAATAGATTTTTAGTGAAAAAAGGTACATCCATTAAAGATAGACAGGCAATTTCCAGTATCCTCTTTGCTGAAGATGGCATTATCTTAAGCAAAAATGACCTGGAATATGCAAACAGAAAGGACAATTTAGAACCATATCTAAACATTCATTTTGAACAATATTGGCAAAATTATCTGGAACCAAAATTGAAGTCATTTGTCATTGCACCCCTTCAGAACAAAATCATATCAGAGTTATGGACCAACAACAACTCAGAATCTATGAACAACAGGCTAAAACAGGCGGCAGATTTCAAACAACACAAGCTGCCAGAACTTATAGACAAAATGTCTTTAGTGTCGAGCATACACATTTTAGACCTCCGAAGGGCCTTGCATGGAAGTGGCAACTTCAAGATTGACACACCATTCATATCATTCCGAGTCGATACAGATGTATGGACTGAAAAAAACAATCGGGGGAAAAAACACTCACTTTCGATCCTTTTTAGAGAAAAAGAAAACATCAAGAAAAATAGATCCAAAATTTATCAAATCTTCTTCTACCAACTTTTCTTGTCCACACCCAAAATCTACTAGTGGCAAGAAACCTGGTCAAAGAAGACGTTGCAAGTCCGAGAAAACCAGGAAATAAGCCACTTCCATGATGGGCCACAAAATCAGTTATCAAATCTACAGAATGAATGGTACGTTTTGCAGAAGCCTATCCAGAAAGTTATATCAAACTATTTCATGCCACTTTGTAAATATTTTGTCCTTTTTTTAATCATTACACCGTGCATATTTCAGTCTCAGTTTCCGCGCGTCGGAGCCATATTTGTTATATGGTGATCTAGACTGTTATGTATACACGTTAATTTTTTTTGTATCCCTTAAATGCCCTTTTATCAAAGTGTATATACTAATTAGTTTAATTTTAACTAGTGTCTCATTAAATAAATGTAGTAATTTATGTGTAAATATTGCTGTTTCCACAATTTGGGACCAAACTTGATGAACTTGATAAAGTTTTTTAGTGTATACAGTGGACCCTCGATAATCCGAACACCTTCGTTCCCAGCCGAAACCGTCCGGATTACGAGTTTTCCGGACTGTCGAATTTCGTCTACCAGGTCAAAAAAAATTGTCGTGTAAGAGTTATCTCCCTTGACTATATACAATGTGGGACGTTTAAATAACATACATTTCATAAACACGTCTAATTGTCTTTTTAACAATAAATATACTTATATTTCTGATATTATTCTTGTTTTGTTTTATTTTGGGACGGACCTCATATATAGAGAGAATACATGGTCAGTGTCTTGACTGTCTTCAAATATAAGCTGTATATTGGCGAAGGTAAAGAGCCACTTTGAAGACACTGACTTTATATGTGTATTCGATGTATCCTGCAACAGTCATAAACATAAGCAGTTTTAAGTGAAAAGTTATCAACAATGTTTCAAATATGCTCGCCTTTTGAATATTGTTTCACTTTGAAATAGGTCAGTCGAATTGATGCACTTGCTAAGATTCTAAAATACAACAGTTTTCGGTCATTGCCGAATACAGCAAAATATATATGGTGGGTGTATTCCGACAGTGCGGCACAGTACGTTGCAGGATAAAAGCTACATTATGTAGTACAGAGATGCACTGAGGTGAAAGGCCTCCTATATGTATAATTAAGTCGATATAAAGATACTCTGAGGAGACGTGCCTCCTACAATGCCAGAATAAAGATGCAATATATTTACGTCAGTAATGAGATGTTGTGATGTTTGTATACAAGACAATGTAATGATGAATAGAATTAAAGCTCTATGTCAATATAGCAGTAGTGAGATGGTCAGAAGATCTAGAATCGTCCAGTGAAAGGTCGTAATAATCAACTTTAGACACATTAATGAACAGAAGTGACAATCCTATACGTACAATATCAATGTAAGTCATTTTAGTGAGATATATTACTTATCGTATGTACATTGAGATTAATAGGGCTGTATGTGATTATAAGTCTTTCTTCGTGTTATTACATGTAGATAGCTTTATTTAAACTTTGTTCCCAGCGGATAGTATATATAGTATACTAGATAATGAATTCAGATATGAATAATTACTTCCGATTCTGCACTGCACCACACAGAATTATTTTCATTTAGACCCGAAACGAAAGTAGATGACGTCATCAGATGTTGTGCGGCACGACGAATTACCCAAATCTACCCAAATCTACCCAAATCCACCCAAATCTACCCAAATCTACCCAAATCCACCCAAATCTACCCAAATCTACCATTATATTCCACACAAATCAATATATATTACATCAATAACGTATCAAAACGATGTTTTTGACATTTTTTAATAATTATTACGTACGGTCTTTGTCGATTGGTTTAAGAATCAAAATTAAGTAGGGGTTACCTCCCTTTTAAGAACTTTACTAAATACTATTGAACCTATAGATCTTGACCTCCGTACTTGGATGGACATCTATTGAAGCATACATAGATATAAAAAAAACTATTGTTTCTAGGTAGGTTGTGTAGAATGAAAAGAAGTAATTTAACCAGTAACATTTTTATTTTAAGATGTTTTTTGTATGAAACAAATGAATGTGTTCAAAATGGTTATATACCAGATATGTTAAAAAGTATCAATTATTTGTATTCTTAAAACTGTCACTAGATGATGGTACATTTCCTAACCAAGAATATTTGAAAAAATTGTTTCCTACTGCATATTTACTTACAAGCACATTTATCATTTAAGTTAAGTTGTACTGCTAAACATATATCTAAAATAAAATAAAATATAATATCTAACCGTCTTTTTATGCATAAACATTTTTTTATCCGATGCGATGACATTTGTTCAAATGCATATCATAATTATAGGTTTAATGTGTGTTCGTCAGAAATTAACATAAATACAGTTTAAACCAAACACAAACAGTATAAAATATATTATTCAGATTTCGTCAAAACGTAGGTTTATCGAAAAAAAAACCCTGAAATAACAATTACTATGTTCTGTCTCAAAAGTGTTTCTTTGTGGTCTAGGTCACATGATGTAGTTATAGATGCATAATGGTAATTATTGCAATATGCGTAATAATTGTAATACCTTTCATTTGTTGTAGGCCGCCGAAATAAGTTTCTCAAAATTGGAAAATGTCGTGAAAAGGGAGCGCGTCTTTTTCTCTAAAAATCGCCTGTCCGTCAAACCGGATATCAACAAAACACATGCACTAGATGAAGTAGCGAACACCCTAGTCAACAAATACACAAGCGAGCCATCGTTCAAACCAGCACGTGTTGCAGCAGATGGAGATTGTTTGTTTAATGCCGTGTCGTTATTATTAGTCGGGAACGAGATGATGTCGACTCAATTGAGGTATCGAACATGCTTAGAGATGCTATCAAACAAGGACCAAATACTGACAAACAAGCAACGGGCATGTTTCACACTGCTTTCACCAGACTATAACGATTCCTGTTTAAACTGTGCGGGTGTAGGGAACGGATACTCCAGTATATGGACAATGGCGGCTCTGTCGAACGTAATCAGAACACCAATCAGGTCGACATACCCATGCGTGAATGGAGTGAAGGACCTTGCTTATGTCCAATTTAACACAACGCTTACGCCAGAGAATTCTCTATGCGGTGTCGATCCCATTAAGGTCCTTTGGACAAGTCTGAATCCGCCGATATCGGGACGGATATGGACACCGAACCACTTCGTGCCACTTTTGCCCCCGTTAAATGTTCAATCTGTCACGCCTGCAATTGACATTAAAGACTCATTCGACGCAACGCTCTTCGCGACATGCAGTACACCAACGGAGGCAGAAACATCAAATGAAACCGAACACATACATACACCTGAGCTAGCGCCGAAACGGCAAAATACAACTCCGCCAACACAAAGAACCGTGAAGAAGAAGAAAATAATCTCGATTCCCCGAACTGTCCGATACACATCTCCAAACTTCGACACAAGTTTTAACAGTGTCAATAGATTCGACATACTAAGTAGTAGTGACGACTCCATGGACATTTCAGTAAACGACGAAGATTTCAAAGACGACGACGACGATAGTAATAACAAAGCATCTCCGACCATTTCGCCGACTATCACACCGCCACGACCAAACCAAAATGAAACTCTTAAAAAGGCACAAAATCCAGGTAAATTTATGTCAAACCAAGACGCTTTAGAAATATTATGCAAAACAGATAGCCTAACCGAACGAGTTCCTTTAGGTCCAAAGAATGACGTTTTTCTAGTATTGAATAATAGTAGAAACAATGACAAGAGACGTGCAGAATTCCCCGATGACTGTGGTGTATGGGGTTCTGACAAAGGCACAACGACCAACTCTCATTTCTTGTTAACAACCGAAAATGTCATGAGCACTGTTTACAAACGCGATGGTGTGTTTTGCACTAGGAAACAGGTTAAAGGTGCCATTTGTTTTGAACCCTGTGCACCACAGCCAGAGAGATCGATCACATTACATAGGTATTATACCACATTGAAAGGGGACCCTGACTATAAGCGACGAGTGACGACAGTTACAGACGCACCAGACGATTTGGCACATTTAAAAAGTAGGGCCCTAGTAGAATATTGTGGGGACAGAAAGTCAATGGGAAATCAACCACATGGGAATACGAAACGAATAGACGCAGACCCATACATAAGGACGGACCCAGAAGTTTTGGCAAAATGTGCTGTTCAGGCCCAAAAAAGTGGGGTTGAAATATGTTACAATTTAGCAAAAGATAACAGCATAGAGGGACCTAAATCGGCAAGACAGGTTAGAGATAAAATCTATCAAGAAAAGAAAAAGCAACAACCTACCAAGACTTTAGGCAACAACAACATAGCTGACGAGGTATTAACTTTGCTCAACAAATTAAAAACAGACCCTTGCGTTAGGAAATTAGATTTTGGGCCTGATCAGCACATCCTGCCAAACGTCATTGTATACACTGACGAACAACTGACAGACTTCCTGGCAAACTGTGTAGGTGAGGGGGGTAGTATAGTTGGCATTGATAGGACGTTTAATCTGGGGAAGTGTTTTGTGACGCCACTTACATACAAACATCAAGGGGTAGAACATCGTACGACAAACGAAAAGCCAATCATGTTAGGACCGCTTTATTTTCATTGGGATGGAGAGGAAGAGACTTATAGGACTTTTTTTAATCATATTAGGGGTAAGGTAGGAAAACAAAAACTGACGATAGGTACCGACGAAGAGAAAGCAATGACAAACGCACTGCATGACATCTTTCACGACGCAACCTTTTTGCTCTGCACCAAACACATTCAGGATAATTTAAGAAGATACCTTGAAAAAGCAGGAACCCCCTTTAAAGCAAGAAGTAACATCAACGACATCATCTTTGGCGAAAACGGAATTGTTTTCAGCAACAATGATGCGCAATATGAATCCAGATTGGATGATTTGGTCCCGTATTTAGATCAGAATTCGAAATTTAAAGCGTACTGGGAGAAATTTCTTGAAACGAAACTGAAAAAATATGTTATAGAGCCTATTCAAAACAAAAAAATCTCCCATCTTTGGACTAACAACAATGCAGAATCCATAAATAACAGACTGAAACAGGTTGTTGACTGGAAAGTACAGAAACTGCCCGAGCTCGTGGAGAAAATGGCACTGGTTTCAGAGATGCAAATGCTGGATCTCAGGCGTGCTCTGCACGGTACAGGCAATTTTAGGCTCACACATCAAACAAAATCTTTTCACGTCGCCCCACATATTTGGCAAGATAAAACATCTGAAGAAAAGTCAATTCATTTCCATAAATTTTTGGCAAGCAAGAAACGTTCCCAAATCAGCAGCTTTGTTATGGCCTCAAATGTTGAGTTTCAGTGTCCGAGGCCAAAACAATCTTGCGGCAAAAAGCCCTGTCAACGCAAACGCGTGAAATCATCAAAAACCAGGACATAGAAAAATTGTTGAAACCAGACCATTTTCTTCATGGGCTAGTTCAGTATACTGACTTGACATTGACATTTTAATTACTTATAAATTTTGCATTTTTTTCATTTTAGTGGTAAATACAAATAAGTAGTCAATTTCAGACTCGTCACCTCGTCAGGTGCACTTTGCGTAAAGTGAGAACTGAAATATGTCTACTGTCAATGACAGTATTGTATTTGTACATTTTAGAGCGTGTATGTTTTTTTATATATATATATATATGCATTGTATTTGTATCATTTTCTTCATGGGCTAGTTCAGTATACTGACTTGACATTGACATTTTAATTATTTATAAATTTTGCATTTTTTCATTTTAGTGGTAAATACAAATAAGTAGTCAATTTCAGACTCGTCACCTCGTCAGGTGCACTTTGCGTAAAGTGAGAACTGAAATATGTCTACTGTCAATGACAGTATTGTATTTGTACATTTTAGAGCGTGTATGTTTTTTTTTTTATATATATATGCATTGTATTTGTATCATTTTCTTCATGGGCTAGTTCAGTATACTGACTTGACATTGACATTTTAATTATTTATAAATTTTGCATTTTTTTCATTTTAGTGGTAAATACAAATAAGTAGTCAATTTCAGACTCGTCACCTCGTCAGGTGCACTTTGCGTAAAGTGAGAACTGAAATATGTCTACTGTCAATGACAGTATTGTATTTGTACATTTTAGAGCGTGTATGTTTTTTTTATATATATATATATGCATTGTATTTGTATCTAACATGGTTTTTATATATGTGGAATAGATTATGAGATTTACTTTTTATACGTATATAAGCTATTGTGGTAGTGCATCCAAAACAATATCAGCTTATTCTAATGAAAGATATATATAGAGTCTGTAGAGAGTTTCTATCAAGAACATATTTCAGTTTCCTCAGTGTACCTAAACGTATGAAAGTTTCAATGTGGTCAACCAAGTCAAAACTAGAGGACAAGTATACACCAAGATGTTTATGAGATGTCACATTGGATACGACTGTATTGTTCATAAAAATTATTGAAATGTACCGATTAAATACATAGTAATTTTATGAATGTTGGTAAAAAATTATATGTGTATGTAACAATTGGATTTTAACATTTTTTAACATTCAACAGACGTTTATATTTACATGTAGGCTTTGCTTAGAATTATAGAAGACTTTTGTCTAAGAATTATTTCGTAGAAATCTACTATTTTTATACATCGACTTCACGAATTGCTTGTTATATAATCAATATTCTACGTAATAAATTGTCTTTAAATTAACCAGGTCTTTGTTGTTCCTTGACATTATATGCATAAGGGGAGATAACCGCTACTGAAGTTAGAGTGTTTGTGTACATTATATCGATTCATGGTGCTTTACGCGACAATGATGCACTAAAAATTGATTTAACAAGTTCACGTTCCCAAATTATCAGCTGTAAGTATGATTTTGTTTGATTTACATAGTAGATTAAGGTAGATTTGGGTAGATTTGGGTAGATTTGGGTGGATTTGGGTAGATTTGGGTAGATTTGGGTGGATTTGGGTAGATTTGGGTAATTCGTCGCGCCCGATGTTGTGTAACTAGCTGAAGTGACGGGCGCGACGAGGTGACGGAGATTTAGCCTCTCCCAGAAGTTTAAGCTACCAGAGACTACCCAGTTTAAGAAAACCAGGTATGGTAATGATGTTATGAATATGTTAATATATTAATCGTACTCACAAAACCACTCTGAAAAATGTTAATTATAACATGATCGATAGATGTCGTCCAGTTCTACTTCGTACGAAAACCCCTATTGGAATTAAAACGAAATCGAAAGTAGTTTAAGTACTCACTAAGTGTTTATACCTGGTCATCGGATATCTGTAATTAAATGCAGATATTTGTGTTTTAAATACAGATATTTCTATTTTTAATTAACATATCGGTATTTGTTTGATAATAAATTTAGAATTAGTTGTACAGTGTAGGAGAACGATAGTTGTACATTGTAGGAGAACGTACTGTTTATGCATCTCAGAATAAACTAGCCCGAGCTTCCTCTGGCCCTGACAACATGTCTGGTGTATGGGCCGTACACTAGAAATGGTGTCAGTGCCAGAAGAAACTCGCGTTAAGAATAAACAAGAGAGATGATCACTTACAAATAAATACAATTTATTAACTACAAATATACACAATATATACACTCTACAACTTACAACTCTTTCATTCACTCGGTTGATATTTATACTGGATGTAATAACATAAGAAAATTTACAGTTATTCCCGGCCAGCACAAATAATGTCTACCAAGCAGACAAAACGTCTATTCCATATCAACACCATGTGACATATATGCATGAAGACATCTATATAATGATGGAACGTGGTCGTTCCCCAGTCTATGGTTCAATAAACTAAAAGGGCGTTCATCTACCCCATAGCTGCTGGAGCCGCAGCCTGTAAGAAGCTATATATAGCCACTTCGATCCTTATGTGCTATTGCTGCTGCATCTGTAGTATAGTATATAGGTCCGGTGAATGCTCCTGTATGTGGAACCAACAAACTTGTCAGCTGTCTTCCCCACAAATGCATCCACCTCAGGCCATGTATGTTTGGGTTCATGTCCCAAAGTGAGATATATGTTTGGGTCCATGTCCCAAAGTGAGAACCAGACGTCCCAATATTTGATGGTCTTGGCGACTACAGGTAATTGTCCTTCCAAACGACATACGTTGTCCTTTCCTTTGATTGCCATCATCTAGAAACAATATGGCTGAAACAGTAGTGCCCATCTCATCAATGGTCCATTGGCAATTCAGGAGCGCTGAAGATAAATAAGTGGCTAATGATCTGTTTCAAGCAAAAATTCAGTACCATATAAATACTGCTCAAACTTTTGAACAGCCTACACTATGGCAAGACATTTCTTATTGATCAGTGCATAGGCCCTTTCTCTGGGCAGTTAATTTTTGCTTGCATATGCCACTGGTAGTTTTTCATTGCCATCCATCTGTAGAAATATACCACTCTGGTCCCTGTGTCAGACTCATCTGTCCGAAGTATAAACTCCTGACTTAAATCTGGTTTATCTTTTCAAAATGGTGCTTTCTTCAAAGTGAAGAAAGCTTCTCCTGAGCCTCTCCCTACTCTAACTTGTTAAATAGTCCTTTCCTAAAGTCAGCTCTGTTTGCGGCACTGCAATGACAGAAAAGTTTGCAATAAACTTACTGTAGAATCCTTCTTGGTGGCCAGATAATTCAAATGCTTATAGCATCTGTCTGGGTTCGAATTCCAGCCTGGTTGTTGCATAGTTCCTCTTCTCTTACTTTTAATAACCTTCCCCTACTTAGAAAAATATGTGTTACAATCAATTAATTATTTTGTCTATGTCTCGACTTTTGCCCATTCAGGAATTGCTGACCTCACACACCCATGTTTATATGATCAGAATTGGATGTTCTTGACCATCTTGGAAATAAAAGAAGGCATGAAAATATCTCATGAACGCCTCAGCAAAATTTGTTCAAATTCACACACCATGTCATTTACACCTGACAAGATTTGGGTTTGTATGCTTGGGTTAATCATCCCATGAAGATCCAGGGAAATTCTAAGGCAGGGTCTCCTTGTAGTAGTTAGTGACTACCTCACTGAACAATTAACATACAGGAGGCCATCCAGAGCAATTAGGTAAAGTGTCTTGTCAAAGGACAGTATACAAAGAGACGCAAACTGAAACGGGAAGGAAACATCAAACCACATACTTTGGATCTTCACCTGAGATTACGTAGCCGATGCTCTCTCCGACTGAGCTAGTGTGGCCCCATTAGAACTTGGTGGTCATTGTGGTCAAGTGTCAAAGGTCACACTTGACCACTTTTAAGGAAAAACACACAACTAATTACTGGTAATTATAATTGTATAATTACATGTGTAACCAATTGTACGATGACACGTACATATTTGGTATAAATCTTTTATTGTCCGGTCAGAGACCTAAGACAGTTTAATAAAATACAATTACACTCTTACAAATATTCCTCTAGTACGCATTGTTAGCTCACCTGCCCGAAGCACAAGCTTATGCCGTGGTGCGGATTCAAGGTCACGTGGGTCAAATAGGCTATAATCTTCAAACGACTTCTTCTCAATAACCAAGAGGCCCAGGAACTTGGTATTGGGTCTGTAGCATCCTTGGATGAACGGCTACAAAGTTGTTTAAATAAGTGACCTTGACCTTCATTCAAGGTCACATGGGTCAAATGGGTTATAATCGTCAAACGACTTCTTCTCAATAACCAATAGGCCCTGGGACTTGATGTTGGGCCTGTAGCATGCTGGGGTGAAGGGCTACAAAACGTGTTCAAATAAATGACCTTGACCTTCATTAAAGGTCACATGGGTCAAATAGGCTATAATCTTCAAACGACTTTTTCTCAATAACCAAGAGGCCCAGGACTTGATATTGGGTCTGTAGCATGCTTGGGTGAAGGGCTACAAGGTGTGTTCAAATAAATGACATTGACCTTCATTCAAGGTCACATGGGTCAAATAGGCTATAATTTTCAAACGACTTCTCAAAAACCAAGAGGTCCAGGGACTTGATATTGGGCCTGTAGCATGCTTGGGTGAAGGGCTACAAAGTTTGTTCAAACAAATGACCTTGAACTTCATTCAAGGTCATATGGGTCAAATAGGCTATAATATTTAAACGACATCTTCTCAATAACCAAGAAGCCCATGGACTTGGTATCGGGTCTGTAGCATGCTTGGATGAAGGGCTACAAAGTTTGTTCAAATAAATGACATTGACCTTCATTCAAGGTCACATGGGTCAAATAGGCTATAATCTTCAAACGACTTCTTCTCAATAACGAAGAGGCCCAGGGACTTAATATTGGGCCTGTAGCATGCTGGGGTAAAGCGCTACCAAGTTTGTTCAAATACATGACCTTTACCTACATTAAGGTCACATGGGTCAAATAGGCTTCAATCTTCAAATGACTTTTTAAATAACCAAGAGGGCCAGGGACTTGATATTAAGCTTGTAGCATGCTTTGTTGAAGGGCTAGCTACCAAGTTTTTTCAAATGAATGACCTTGACCTACATGGTCACAGGGGTGAAATCAGCTTAAATCTGTAAACAATAATTTTGCGATAGCCAAGAGTCTCCGAAATCTGATATTAGGCCAATAGAATGGGCGCATGAAGGACTAGAAAATTTATTGATATGGATAAACCTAGCTTACTATGATATTTGAATAAAGAGGTAATCAGCATAGTATCTGTAGAAATGACCTCAATCAACTTCAAAGTTGCTGTAGAGCCAGGTGAGCGATACAGGCCCATTGGGCCTCTTGTCTTGCAATCTATTATGAATAGATAAAATATGTTAGAAGAATGGAAGAGTGTCTTACCAGGGATCCTGCGAGTGTTACTACTTGCATGTCCATTCACCTGGGCAGGTATCGCAAGAGTGATATATACATGTACAGGTAAATGTTGAACAGGTGGCGGGAAATGAAGAATGGGGAGTTTTAGCCAATTGCACGCTCACATGCTCACGATATATGTATTGCTACACCTACCGGTGACCCCATGACCTGAATGTATTATATATACCCAGGTTACACATGTAATACACCTTTTACTTCAATCCCAGATCACTTCATCTTTTTTTTGTAGAGATATGAGTGGAGATGATGCCAGTATTCCAAAAGTCCCTGCAGCAAATGTCAAGTCTTCAAGATATATCCTAGAAGGATATGATCTGTATGTTCTGTTGATTCATGATCAAAGACAGCAGGTTAAATATATATCGTGTGATGCAGAAGACATGGAAGAAAAGTCAAAAAGTAGGATAAACAATGATTTGGAGCGGCTAAAAGAAATTTTGAAAGAAAAATTTAAACCTGAAATCAAAGAAATTGGTGTAAATGATCAGATGATGATTCCGTGCTTTGAAAAAGAACTACAAAATGTTTGTAAGTATTTCAGATTTATTTTACTGTATAATAGGAATCTTGATTACACAGGGGCGTGGGTGTACTATATAATATAGACAGGAGCCGTGTGTATACTGTATAATATAGACAGGGGCCATGTGTATACTGTATAATATAGACAGGGGCCGTGTGTATACTGTATAATATAGACAGGGGCCATGTGTATACTGTATAATATAGACGGGGCCGTGTGTATACTGTATAATATAGACAGGGGCCGTGTGTATACTGTATAATATAGACAGGGGCCGAGTGTATACTGTATAATATAGACAGGGGCCATGTGTATACTGTATAATATAGACGGGGCCGTGTGTATACTGTATATTATAGACAGGGGCCGTGTGAATACTATATAATATAGACGGGGCCGTGTGTATACTGTATAATATAGATAGGGGCCGTGTGTATACTGTATAATATAGACAGGGGCCGTGGGTATACTGTATAATATAGAAAGGGGCCGTGTGTATACTGTATAATATAGACAGGGGCTGTATGTAACCTGTATAATATAGACAGGGGCCGTGGGTATACTGTATAATATAGACAGGGGCTGTATGTATAATGTATAATATAGACAGGGGCTGTATGTAAACTGTATAATATAGACAGGGGCCGTGTGTATACTGTATAACATAGACAGGGGCTGTATGTATACTGTATAATATAGACAGGGGCTGTATGTTTACTGTATATTATAGACAGGGGTCGTGGGTATACTGTATAATATAGACAGGGGCCGTGTGTATACTGTATAATATAGACAGGGGCTGTATGTATACTGTATAATATAGACAGGGGCTGTATGTATAATGTATATTATAGACAGGGGCCGTGGGTATACTGTATATTATTGACAGGGGCCGTGTGTATACTGTATAATATAGACATGAGCCGTGTGTATACTGTATAATATAGACAGGGGCCGTGTGTATACTGTATAATATAGACAGGGGCTGTATATATACTGTATAATATAGACAGGGGCTATAGGTATACTGTATAATATAGACAGGGGCCATGTGTATACTGTATAATATAGACAGGGGCCGTGGGTATACTGTATAATATAGACAGGGGCTGTATGTATACTGTATATTATAGACAGGGGCCGTGTGTATACTGTATATTATAGACAGGGGCCGTGGGTATACTGTATAATAAAGACAGGGGCTGTATGTATACTTAATATTATAGACAGGGGCCGTGTGTATACTGTATAATATAGAGGGGCCGTTTGTATACTGTATAATATAGACAGGGGCCGTGGGAATACTGTATAATATAGAAACGGGCCGTGTGTATACTGTATAATATAGACCGCGGCTGTATATGTATACTGTATATTATAGACAGGGGCCGTGTGTATACTGTATCATATAGACAGGGGCCGTATGTATACTGTATAATATAGACAGGGGCTGTATGTATACTGTATATTATAGACAGGGGCCTTATGTATACTGTATAATATAGACAGGGGCCGTGTGTTTACTGTATAATATAGACAGGGGCCGTGGGTATACTGTATAATATAGACAGGGGCTGTATGTATACTGTATATTATAGACAGGGCCGTTGGTATACTGTATGATATAGACAGGGGCTGTACATATACTGTATAATATAGACAGGGGCCGTGTGTATACTGTATAACATAGACAGGGGCTGTGTTTGTACTGTATTATATAGACACCAGCTTTTGGATTTTATATTTCTAACTGGTATTTTTTTAAATCAACAAATTAACCGCCAAATAAACGCTAGTTACATGCAGCTTATCTAGTTAGGAGGGGAACATGTCCTACCAGTCAGTTTATCTGTTTACAGCTCGTGTTAATATATGTAGTCTTTATCTAATGACCGCTGAATTCAGCTTTATAAAATGCAAGACATTTCTATTTTAACATCGATATACAGAAATAAAACCAAAATATACTAGAATAGATAACGTGTCATCAAGCATGGCAACAAGGTCACATTATCCCGGTATAGCTCGTATCATTTAAGTATTGTATATTGTACATGTAGCTGATCTAGTGATATGGTTACATTATCCAACTATAGCTCATTTCATTTAAGTATTATGTACATGTAGCTGATCTAGTGAGGGTAACATTATTCTGCTATAGCTCATTTCATTTAAGCATTATATATATTTAATTCAGATACTAACAGATGCTAAGTTGTGACTTCCATCATATAAAGGGAAACGACAGGTAACATGTCGTCAAGATCAGTTATAGGTCTACAAGTTTGCATAACAAATCAAAATGATAAGAAAATGTACAAAGCGAAGTCAGTGGCGAATAAAATCAGAATAAATTGTAAGAAACATTTTTCCTGTCGAGAACCTAATTGTGGCCTTTGACAAATTATTTCTTCTAATTAAGAGAAATGTATGTATATACGAGAACAAAAGAAAATAATTAGAAACACATTTTTAGTTTAATGAGAAAACTTTGTCTGTTTTGAAGCTGGAGCCATTAGCACCTGTCCCAATGTTGGAGCGTTCCTCTGTGTATTTCTCGGATTTGGTGGGTCCGAGTATGTTTATCTTGGACGTGAAAAAGAAGAAAAAATTCAGAAAATGGAATTTGCTGCTGTGGTGAAACACTTCAATGGAGAAAATTGTAAATCTTTGGCAACGAAACCAAAAATGTTCTTTGTTCAGGCAAGTAGGTCCTATAGTGCAGGTACATGTATATTGATATGAAATCTTACCTTTTCTCTTATTTCCAGCAACTTTGTCTTCCCACTTCTCCCCTGACCTACCTTACTTTTTTCCTTTAGTTGAGCGTTCATCCCAGTGTGGAAGGCTTCGTGCTCTGTCCGTAGGTCGAGTCAATACCAGATTCTATAATAATGATACTTGCTACAACTGCTTGTTCGCTCAGCATTTTTGGGAGTGGGATGACTGGTTCCCCCGTTGTCAGTACAATGTGACCTAGCTTGGGAATGGGACGACTGGTTCCCCCGTTGTCAGTATAATATGACCGAATTGAATGACCTGTTGGATGTCTTCGGCAGGATGCTTCAGTGAGATAGCACTTCAAAATCGGAATCAGTTCCACGCTATCACAAGGAGAAGAGACTCCACAGCCTCCCAAAACACACACATTCACCACGCGCATGTATACTTCTCGCACTGAATTGATCATATCTAATGTATTATCAAGAATTCTACCATGTTTGCTATAATTTTTAATTGCAAAATATCCTCGTCCTCGTTGTATATCCTGCAATAATACACGAATCATCGTTAATTATTTCTTAAGTAAGTCAATCACAAATACAGACATTTCAGTAGCTATATGCCCATCGAGGAACAGACCTTTACGTTCTTCAACGCCAAGGCTTCCACTAGACTTTAAACAGTATGCATTTGATTCTCAAAATAAGATTTGAAGTTTGGGACAAAAGGGACAAGTCTATTTCAATTTGTTTTGACCTTTCAGATTTCTAAAAAAAAACAGAAGTTTGACAGTTGTATGTTATGTAATCATCATATACAATATTTATTATCATATTGGTTAAGGTGTGACGCCCCGTAACGCTCTCGACATTAATCGCAGCCAGAAACATGATGTGTACGTGTTGCAGGCAGGTCTAGTGTTTGTCAATCATCACTACGCGCTACCGGGGAATATCTTGCGTTTTTTATCCATAAACTATCATTATTTTCTAATGAACCAATCCTATGAGCTGATACTCCACTATGGATGTTTTGTCTCGTGGCCATGTGCTTAGCTTTTCAACAAATGAGACGTTCTGTGACAGCGCGCCAATGTAAATAGATGGAAGGCATTATGCCTTTTTTTACGTAGCCATGAAGATCAACGGTTTGCCGGCACGTGGATTTAATATCGCGGACACAGAAAACGTGAGAATTAAGAAACAAAATGTCACGTTAAAAAAAGTAAAATTCCTTCGAAACATACGCTGAAGACTGCACGTGTTACGGCCTTGTGTTTAAGATTAAGAGTTAATTGGATTGAAAGATATTATTGTAAATTATATATAGATTGACGAATTCAATGTTTGTTAACAAAATAACACATTTACCACATTCTGCCTCACCAGAGACCTATATACAGGTCTCTGGCCTCACGTAGTAAATCCCCGTGTCTTTGTTTCCCGTTTACGTATTTCAGCGTTCAAATGTACCAACTAAACAAAACATCGCTTGTATCAATGCCATATAGCATCATATGTCACATAACTGTAAACAAATAAGTAAAATCCTTTTTTAAGCAGCTAAAATCATTTATTTCAAAAACATCCTCTATTTGTGTGGCGGATTATTTGGAATCAATGTCCTTGATAAGGGAGTGAACCTCTACAACAATATAAATCCAAAACACATACAGTCAGAACATTTAAGGGACATAACTCTTACAGAAAATAATCACCGTTAGATAAGATCGATATTTACGCTGGAAATAAACAGCGGCACACTTATGTATTATAACAATAAATTACCAGATACAATCATAAACCTGTCCTGTAGGTAGGACGAAAAATTGTACTAGCTGACCCCTAGGGTCAAAAAACGAATAACAAATACAGATTTAAAAAATCCAATTTCTCAAAATAACAAGTGAAATGGATGACCAGAAACTCAAAATCCTGAATTAAGTTGTCCTTTGTAGTTTGTTGTGTATCCATCCATAAGTGAAATCTTACTGGCAGTATCTTGCTCTTTGAGTTTTTTTTATGTTGACTCCTTATGTGGGGGTCCTTTAATGTTGACCCCTTATGTGGGCCCCTGATGTCAGCTGCTAATATTGGCTCCTTTATAATAACAGCCCCTTTTAATAACCCCTGATATTAGCCCGATTTCGACCCCTTATGTTGATTCCTTAGATCGACTCTTTTGTCGGCTTCTTCTCTTCAGTTGAAGACTAAATGAGCTGATTGTTGCCCAGTGTCAGGATTAGTAGGATCCTTGTGGTCCTAATAGTTGTGTTTGGTCAGGTTTGAGATTCATTAGGAAAAGAAAAAAGGCAACTGGTGGCTGTCTTAACTAGCCATTTGGTGGCCATTGTTAAAGTCAGAGCTGTCACTGGTTCGTTGAGTATGGTATACACTATATAAGTGTAACAGAGCGCAGGATCAATTAAATTTAAATCACTGCCTCCGCTAGGGATCGAACCCTGGACCCTGGCTTACTAGTCTTACGCTCAACCGATCGAGCTAAAGAGAAGATCTCTCTAGCCGAGTGGTATATTGCGGCTAGTATTTACCAGGGTAACATATCCCCCTCCAGGAAAGAACTCGTCCTCGAGTTTCCAGGGGTAACAGCGATGCTTTCGCAAGCAGCGATGAGTATCATTTCCGAGTCCCTACATGAGCGCCAATGTAACAGAGCGCAGGATCAATTAAATTTAAATCACTGCCTCCGCTAGGGATCGAACCCGGGACCCCTGGCTTACTAGTCTATTGCGGCTAGTATTTACCAGGGTTACATAAGCTTTGTACCAGTGTAGTCCACAAAGTTCTGGTTGGGCTGTCTTGTGGTACTCTAAATGGAACAGATTTTAGATCTAATAATCAAATAGGAAAACAAAACACAATTTCCTGAATGACTATAAATTAATTTAGATAAAAATTTGGGCAGGAGCATTGGAGATTTAATGTTGTATAAATGGAGGGTGTAGCTCCCTTGGGGCTGGAGGGGGGGGGGGGGGGGGGGGGGGGGTAAGAGAAATTGAGGTAAATTCTTTAAATTACTACTAGTCCTGAATGACTGAATAGATTTTGATGAAATTTTGACTGGAGCATTTTTGGACTATTGTTGTATAAACAGGGTGTTTGGTTCCCTTGGGACTTGGTGGGCGGGGCCTAATAGGGAGAATTGAGGCATATCATTTAAATTGCTACTTTTCCTGAATGGCTATATGCATTTTGATGAAATTTGGCCTAGAGCATTATTTGGCAAATGAGACCTAATGCTGTACAAACACCAGGCTGGATGGGCACGGTCCAATATGGGAAATTGAGGTAAACCCTTTAAATCTTTTGAACCATTATTGAGAAAGGCAGTTCAAAATGTAGGGAAATATTTGTAATATATCAATATGAGAGTGTTTTGCCATGATTACTGAAATATCCAGGTGAGCAATGGAGGCTGTCAGGTCTCTTGTGTTATGACATGACAAAGTAAAAATTCTTCAGAATTAAACAAGGAGTCAACTGAACAAAGGTCAATATCATTGGGTCAGAGGTCAGGGTCATTGGGTCAAAGGTCAATGTCAACTTTTGTATCTTTTCACTGATGAACATTTTGTCAAGCAATGATGGTCAGGATTAAAAAAAGAGTCAACTGACCAAAGGTCAAGGTCAAATTTTGTATCATTCCATTGGTGAACATTTTGTGATGACATTAGGAAGCAAGGTTGGTCAAAATGTAACAAGGAGTAAACATGCCAAAGATCCAGGTCACATGGTCAAAGTTCTAATGTTCCCTTCTAATGAACATTTTGTTATGACAATACGAAGCAAAGTTGGTTAGAATGAAATGAAGAGTCAACTGACTTAATGTTAAGATCACTAGGTGAAAGGTCAAGGCCAAATTTGGTATCTTTTCACTGATGAACTGAGCTATCACAGCCCCTCATTGGATTAAAGGTCAAGGTCATTTAGGTCCAAAATTCAAAGACAAAGTGGATCTCTGACTATTACCCTGGCACTTGATGAGGGACATTTTGAAATAAAACAACTCAAAACTAACAAATGAAGATTTCACCAGTATTTACATTTCTGTTAGCCCAGCAAATATGGAGGTGGAAGGAAACAAGAGTCATATCATAGTAAATGTTAAATGTTTATTTTCCTTCTGTGTAATCATTTTCAAAGTCAAAATCACAAATGTCAACTTCAGCTATATGGGCAGATATGTTTTTGATGATTATGGGGGATATATTGCTACAAGACAGATCCCTTACTGACCTGTCAGTGTTCTAGTTATGATATACCAGTGACATATGTCAACTCTTTATTCATTTCACTGTTTAACTTAAAACCCTTAAATGAGATGTTTCTGACAAAGTCATTAAAAGGTTTTTAAGTCGGTGTTGAAACTACATTTTGTGTGTGGATTTCCCACAAAATAGTTATAGAAAGGAGTAATGAAAACTATCTCACAAAGGTAGGTCACCAACAAAGGTAATAAATAGTTTACCAATCAGGTCATCAAAGTAGGTAATAAAAGTAGGTCATCAAAATAGGTCATCAAAGTAGGTCATCAAAGAAAGTCATCAAAGTAGGTAATCAAAATAGGTCATTAAAGTAGGTCATCAAAGAAAGTCATCAAAGTAGGTCATCAAAGAAAGTCATCAAAGTAGGTCATCAAAGAAAGTCATCAAAGTAGGTCATCAAAGAAAGTCATCAAAGTAAGTCTTTAAAGTAGGTCACCAACCAAGGTAATAAATAGTTTACCAATTAGGTCATCAAAGTAAGTTATCAAAGAGGATACTAAAATCAGGCCATGTATTACGTGATATCGAAATTTCTAAATCAGGAAATCATGTTTTTCTAGGCTGAGACAACCAGTCCTGCATTACCAAGAAGTGGACAACGAAGTGGTAGAGAAGAAGAGGATGGGTTGATCAGGATTCCCATACAAGCAGATATTTTTGTCTATTTTTCCTCAGCACTTGCAGGTAAGTGTAAGGGTCAAGAATATTTTTAGGACTTCTATGACTAAGAATTATTAGATATGTCTAATCCTTTGTCTTTCCTCTTTTTTGTCTATAAACAATAGACAATTTAATTGTCTTCTTAATATAACAGGTAATAATTGTCAAGGCACCATGGCTAATGGTCAACCTAAATTGGTGCAAAATTGTGAATTACAGACACCCCCTTCCCCAACTCCCAGGGATCTTAGGGGTGGGGCAAAAAGAGGGATATTCATTTATTAGGTCATCTGACCCGAAGGGTCAGGATGACCTTTAGTCGTTGTGCTTGCTCCGTCATCGTGCGCCATGCACCATCCACCATGCGTAAACTTTTCAGGTTTCAAAATCCAAGATGGCCACCATGGCATGAGGCATGAGGATGTTAAGAAAGGGGAGTCAACAAAATGTTGTAATTTTTCGGCCTCGTAGAAACTTTGACATGGCAGCCACAGCAGCCATTTTGTAACATGATTGCGTAAGCATGGTTTTCCTGAACATCACATTTCAAACTTCTTCTCAAATTCCATTGTGGGACTCAGCACTAACTTACCTGAAATGACCCTGAGATGGTCAGGACCAAGTGTTTCTGGTTAGTCCAAAATCCAAAATGGCCGCCATGGCCAACATTGCCACTATACTTGCTCCTGAGTATGTATACTTTAATAGTACAAGGGACTTTAGAGTCAGATGACCGTTAGGGCCCTTGGGCCTCTTGTTAGATTTTGGTTTGTATGTCAGTCCATCTATCACACTTTGTTTCTGTGCAATAAATGAAAAAAAATGTAAATGGATTTTCTTAAAACTTGGTAACAAGGTTAAATGTCTTAAGGGCATGGTTAAGTTTGATTGCAAGTTTTGCCTGACTATATTTAACAGAGTTATAGTCCTTTGATTTATGAAAAACATTGTTATATGCTGTTAAATAACTCTCCCCAATATTTTCTGAAAGTCTTCAAACTTCCTGATAGAGTTTGGTAATGGCAGATGAGAAGAGACGTCTTGCAATGGTGTTATATGTCAGGAAAGGGCGGAATATAAATTCCACAAATTTGCTTGTTTGAGCATCATTTGTTGGATTGCTAGTGAAAATAATGCAAACTTGGTCAGAATTATCAGTATGTGATGGCAGTTTGATGGTTATGCAAATGTTGGCCCTGACTGAACCCCAGGGGCTGATGAACGGGGCCGAAATGGGTCAAGTTGTTTAAATATATTAGAAGTCAGATGATCATTTAAGGGCCAATGAGCCTCTTGTTTAAATTCATTTATTCAGCTTTAGAGTCATTTCCCTGAAAAACTTGATGTGCATTTTTTCACATAATCATCATAGATCCTATGACATAATATTTGCACTATAGAATCTTGTACACTAAGATGTACACCTGATTATATTTTATGCTTGGCTGACAGAGCAAAAACATATGTCATGGGAAATGTATTATAAACAGGAATATGACATTGCATTGGAAGTATGTTATAAACAGGAATATGACATTACATTGGAAGTATGTTATAAACAGGAATATGACATTACATTGGAAATGTGTTATAAGCAGGAATATGACATTACATTGGAAGTATGTTATAAACAGGAATATGACATTACATTGGAAGTATGTTATAAGCAGGAATATGACATTACATGGGAACTGTGTTTTAAGCAGGAATATGACATTACATGGGAACTGTGCTATAAACAGGAATATGGCATTACATGGGAACTGTGTTATAAACAGGAATATGACATTACATTGGAAATATGTTATAAACAGGAATATAACATTACATGGGAACTGTGTTATAAACAGGAATATGACATTACATGGGAACTGTGTTATAAGCAGGAATATGACATTACATTGGAAATATGTTATAAACAGGAATATGACATTACATGGGAACTGTGTTATAAGCAGGAATATGACATTACATTGGAAATATGTTATAAACAGGAATATGACATTACATGGGAACTGTGTTATAAACAGGAATATGACATTACATTGGAAATATGTTATAAACAGGAATATGACATTAAATGGGAACTGTGTTATAAACAGGAATATGACATTACATGGGAACTGTGTTATAAGCAGGAATATGACATTACATGGGAACTGTGTTATAAGCAGAAATATGACATTACATGGGAACTGTGTTATAAGCAGGAATATGACATTACATTGGAAATATGTTATAAGCAGGAATATGACATTACATGGTAAATGTGTTATAAACAGGAATATGACATTACATGGGAACTGTGTTATAAACAGGAATATGACATTACATTGGAAATATGTTATAAACAGGAATATGACATTACATGGGAAATGTGTCATAAACAGGAATATGACATTACATTGGAAATATGTTATAAGCAGGAATATGACATTACATGGTAAATGTGTTATAAACAGGAATATGACATTACATGGGAACTGTGTTATAAACAGGAATATGACATTACATTGGAAATATGTTATAAACAGGAATATGACATTAAATGGGAACTGTGATATAAACAGGAATATGACATTACATTGGAAATATGTTATAAACAGGAATATGACATTTAATGGGAACTGTGTTATAAACAGGAATATGACATTACATGGGAACTGTGTTATAAGCAGGAATATGACATTACATGGGAACTGTGTTATAAGCAGGAATATGACATTACATTGGAAATATGTTATAAGCAGGAATATGACATTACATGGTAAATGTGTTATAAACAGGAATATGACATTACATGGGAACTGTGTTATAAACAGGAATATGACATTACATTGGAAATATGTTATAAACAGGAATATGACATTACATGGGAAATGTGTCATAAACAGGAATATGACATTACATGGAAAATTTACTGTACACAAAAATGTGATATGAAATGAGTTAAGTAATCTGACCTAAGGGTCAAGATAATCTATAGTGCTTTGTCATTGAGCTCTGTGTGCAAACTATCTCTTTCAAAAAGCTGCTCAAAACTAGATTAGAACCAAATTTGGTGTGAAACGTCATTGGTGAAGGGCAATCAGAATAGATGTAAATGAGGTTGGTTCAATGCCTAGGGACAGAATGGTTGGGTAATAAGCCATTTCAACCAGATATCACTGACAGATGGGCAATAACATTTACTTAATTAAGTAAGGTTTGTTTGTGACCCAGGCCAGTGCTAAATAGAAAATATGTTATTAAGAGAAACATGACATTAAATAGGAAATGTGTTATCAAGAGAAACATGTCATTATATGGGAAATGTGTTACTAAGAGAAACATGTTATCAAATTATAGAAATTTACAGAAATACGTGATCTCACCTGTTTGTTTCACTAACATTTGTATACTTTACTAAACAATAATGTGTACAACTGGAATTCATAGTGTTGTTAAAATTAATTGCAGGAGAATTTTGGAATGAAGTTCCGGTGACTGACACAGATAAGGACAATGTGATGTCCAGGTTTGTGAGGTTGTTGTGTTGTGAACTAAAAGAATTAAAACCTAGTTCCAGTATCGAGATACAAAAGATGGTGATCAGAATCAATTTACAGATCCAAGAGGCAAAATTTATATGCAAACCACCTGAAGGTGTAGATCTTTTACCACTTGTGACAAGTCAGCTGACAAAAGATCTTTTTCTGGCTGATTTCATGGAAAACCCAAAAGCGAATGTATAAGACTCTTACATAGGTTAGCATGCTTTCAAATAACTGCAGGATCCATATAAGAAATGATCACTGTATTGTAGGTGAGCGATTCGGGCCCATTAGGCCCTTGTAATGATTAGTTAATTGTGATCTCTTAATACTTTGTAAAAATCACTGCAAAATTAGAAATACCAAATGTACTTACAATCAACCAAGGCAGCTTAATGTATACAAATATTATCTCCTCAATGTGAAAAGAAAAAAAGTGTTGTTAACTCTTCAATCAGTTAATTTTTGTACGATTTTATCATTATCCTATATAACTATGTACAATGATGATTTTGTTCAATTTTATTGTTAACTTTTACAACTTTGTACATTTAATCATTATCCGATATACCTAAATATGTACAATGATGATTTTGTACAATTTTGTAAGATTTTTAGGTCACCTGTGACCATCAAGTGACCTTTATAACTATGTACAATGATGATTTTGTTCAATTTTATTGTTAACTTTTACAACTTTGTACATTTAATCATTATCCGATATACCTAAATATGTACAATGATGATTTTGTACAATTTTGTATGATTTTTAGGTCACCTGTGACCATCAAGTGACCTTTTCCAACTGCCTTTTGTCTGTCATCCATCCATAAACATTTTACATTTTCAACTTCTTCTCCAAAACCACTGAACCAAATTCAATGAAATTTAGCAGGGAACTTCCATGGCCAAAGGTCAACCAAAATTGAGGGCGGGACCAAAAGGGGTTGAATTGACTAAAATTTCAAAAATCTTCTTCTCAACTCCCAGATATGGTAGAATCAAATACTCTTCACAGATAGAAAGGTCTAAAGGTCCTTTACCAAAATTGTAAATTTCATGACCTCGGGTCTCACATTTCCCCCTGGGGAGGGGGTAAATTTTACTACTGTTTATATACGATAAATCACAATTTTGAGCATAATTTGTTCCAATTGCCATTAGAAATAATATAAACTTGGTTAGAATTATCAGTATGGGATGCCTGTTGTAAACGACATGTATATTGGTACTGGCTGACAACCAGGGGCTTATTGGCGGGGCCAAAAAGGGTCAAATTAACTGAAATGTCAAGAAACTTCTTAAGATGTAAATAGGGTAGAATAAAATACTCTTCATAGATGGAAGGGTCTTAGGGTGCTTTACAAAAATTGTGAATTTAATGACCTGGGGTCTCACGTTTGCCCCTGGAGAGGGGTGTAAACTAAACTATAGTTTATAGAGGGAAATCAAATTTTTGACTATCATTTGTTTGATTTCTATTGTTAACATTATCAGCATTGGATGACAGATTGATGGTATGCACATGTTGGCCCTGACTGACCCGTTGGGCTGATGGGTGGTGCCAAAAAGGGTCAATTAAATTAAAACTCATATGACAGTTAAGGCCAATGGGCCTCTTGTATTGTTATAACTTTTACAACTTTGTACAATTTTTTCATTATCCTATCACTAATACAACGATGATTTTGTACGATTTTATCAGTATTCTATAGAACTATGTACTGTATAATAATCATTTCTTCAATATAAAAGTTGCTCAATTGTTAATAAAGTTTACTAAGAACCATGATTGAGTTGAGATTTTTTTAATCAGATAAAATTTGCAATAATATGATATTTTGCTTTGAAATCGGTCTTTCCATGACTTGTCCAAAAATAAAGGGGCTCTAGGGATCACAGCACTGGTCCTGCGTTACATGTACATGAGGGCTATAAAGTCTTTTCTGATGTTTGACCTTGTTTGACCTAATGAACTTGTAAGGTCACCAAGTTCAAAATAAAACTCCTGAATAGTCAAGTGGCTAAGAGATCTTCCCGAACACTTCCTGAGAAAAAACAACAAAATCTATATATACAGAACATTAAGTGAAGTTACCTTCCCCCTATACGACATTATATACAGAACATTAAGTTAAGTTACCTCCCCTCTATACGACATTATATACAGAACATTAAGTTAAGTTACCTTCCCCCTATACGACCTTATATATACAGAACATTAAGTGAAGTTACCTTCCCCCTATAGGACCTTATATACAGAACATTAAGTGAAGTTACCTTCCCCCTATAGGACCTTATATACACAGAACATTAAGTGAAGTTACCTTCCCCCTATACGACATTATATACAGAACATTAAGTTAAGTTACCTCCCCTCTATACGACATTATATACAGAACATTAAGTTAAGTTACCTTCCCCCTATACGACCTTATATACAGAACATTAAGTGAAGTTACCTTCCCCCTATACGACCTTATATACACAGGACATTAAGTGAAGTCACCCTCCCCCTATACGACCTTATATACACAGAACATTAAGTGAAGTTACCTTCCCTCTATACGACCTTATATACAGAACATTAAGTGAAGTTACCTTCCCTCTATACGACCTTATATATACAGAACATTAAGTTAAGTTACCTTCCCTCTATACGACCTTATATACACAGAACATTAAGTGAAGTTACCTTCCCTCTATACGACCTTATATACAGAACATTAAGTGAAGTTACCTTCCCCCTATACGACCTTATATACAGAACATTAAGTGAAGTTACCTTCCCCCTATACGGCATTATATATACAGAACATTAAGTGAAGTTACCTTCCCTCTATACGACCTTATATATACAGAACATTAAGTGAAGTTACCTTCCCTCTATACGACCTTATATACAGAACATTAAGTGAAGTTACCTTCCCTCTATAAGACCTTATATATACAGAACATTAAGTGAAGTCACCCTCCCCCTATACGACCTTATATACACAGAACATTAAGTGAAGTTACCTTCCCCCTATAACACCTTATATACACAGAACATTAAGTGAAGTCACCTTCCCCCTATACGGCATTATATATACAGAACATTAAGTGAAGTTACCTTCCCCCTATACGACCTTATATATACAGAACATTAAGTGAAGTTACCCCCCCCCCCCCCCCCCCCCCCCCCCCCCCCATACGACCTTATATACAGAACATTAAGTGAAGTTACCTTCCCTCTATACGACCACCTTATATACAGAACATTAAGTGAAGTTACCTCCCCCTATACGACCTTATATACAGAACATTAAGTGAAGTTACCTCCCCCTATACGACCTTATATATACAGAACATTAAGTGAAGTTACCTTCCCCCTATACGACCTTATATATACAGAACATTAAGTGAAGTTACCTCCCCCCTATACGACCTTATATACACAGAACATTAAGTGAAGTTACCTTCCCCCTATACGACCTTATATACAGAACATTAAGTTAAGTTACCTTCCCTCTATACGATACAGAACATTAATTAAAGTTACCTTCCCCCTATAGGAACTTATATACAGAACATTAAGTGAAGTTACCTTCCCCCTATACGACCTTATATATACAGAACATTAAGTGAAGTTACCTCCCCTCTATAACACCTTATATACAGAACATTAAGTGAAGTTACCTTCCCTCTATATAGCCTTATATACAGAACATTAAGTGACGTTACCTCCCCCTATACGACCTTATATACGGAACATTAGGTGAAGTTACCTTCCCCCTATACGACCTTATATATACAGAACATTAAGTGAAGTTACCTTCCCCCTATACGACCTTATATACAGAACATTAAGTGAAGTTACCTTCCCCCTATACGACCTTATATATACAGAACATTAAGTGAAGTTACCTTCCCCCTATACTATACGGAACATTAAGTGAAGTTACCTTCCCCCTATACGACCTTATATACAGAACATTAAGTGAAGTTACCTTCCCCCTATACGACCTTATATATACAGAACATTAAGTGAAGTTACCTTCCCCCATACGACCTTATATATACAGAACATTAAGTGAAGTTACCTCCCCTCTATAACACCTTATATACAGAACATTAAGTGAAGTTACCTTCCCTCTATATAGCCTTATATACAGAACATTAAGTGAAGTTACCTCCCCCTATACGACCTTATATACGGAACATTAGGTGAAGTTACCTTCCCCCTATACGACCTTATATATACAGAACATTAAGTGAAGTTACCTTCCCCCTATACGACCTTATATACAGAACATTAAGTGAAGTTACCTTCCCCCTATACGACCTTATATATACAGAACATTAAGTGAAGTTACCTTCCCCCTATACGACCTTATATACACAGAACATTAAGTGAAGTTACCTTCCCTCTATATAGCCTTTTATACAGAACATTAAGTGAATTTACCTTCCCTTTTTACGACATATACCCCCCTACCCCTACCCAGAGACTTTAGTATATATAGGTCTCTGCCCTACCCTACCCAAACGAAAACTGACCCCACGTGCCCTAGTAAGTTCGATACCGTTTTTGTGAGATGACCTGCCACTCAATAAAGACAATTTGTCTACTTAGTCTTTCCTGTGAAGCTCTTAATAGGGTTCTTACAGTCATTTTCAACCGTTCTCAACCTATGGGAAAGACGCCTGGTATAGGTTGTTAATTCTTTATTTATTTAATGAGGATCACAAAGTCAGCACTAGGGCTACGAGATGCTCTCCTCAACTCATAAAACAATACAGTATGTACAAGACGTAATTTTGTGTGCGATGACAAAGAAGTGGACAGATGGATTCGAAATATGAAGGACCCATATTTTAAGGGTTATCATCGGAAAGAGCAACTGAAAATGATAAGATAAAATATCTTGTACACATTAATTTGTTAACAATTTATATATATTAAAACGTATTCAATAATAATCACAAAATACTTTTAATGTAAGTTTCAAATATGTATAAATATATGTTGTAATCTAGTGCTTGGTTGCTGAATATTGTATAATGTATTAATATTGTTTTTTTTATCTGAGTGTATGAATATTGATTTATTTAATTCAAAAAGTTAAGTAAATCTTAAGTGCATTTCTAAACGAACAAAAAGCAGATATATAGCTTATGATAACATACATATCAATTCTGACACATTCGCTTCAGAAATGCCGGAAATGCAGAACGTGTCCGCTTTAATGTTAGAATCTACAAAAAATTGATTGGGCATGCGCAAGGCGGCCATTTTAAAGTAATACACTTGACAAGATTTCGGAACAGATTTTGGAAGGTTCATCATGGCTTCTGAAACTGACGACTGGGAGCTTAGCAAGGAGAATGTACAACCACTTCGACAGGGCAGAAATATATCGCGCTTGACGGCTGCTTTGCAGCCAGAAACAGATCTACGACAGCAAAAACAGTGAGCTTCTGTTTAGTGTTTACAAAACAAGAAATGATCAATTGTCCGCCAAAATGTAGTCATTTAAGGGTGATCCCGATTCCGTGTTTATTTGCATATTTGTGTCATATTCAGTAATGTTTCTCTTTGGTCAAGGCTATTGTTCAAAGTGGAAAAGTGCCAAAAATTGAACCATAATTCCCATCCCTTAGTTTGCCTGACAAAACGTAAATAAATAATTTTTTAAACCCATTGGAATGTCGAACTGTTCACCTCGTTTCGGACAACGTTGTCAAATTCCAAATGCCATGTTTTGCGCCCAAGTTAACCTAAATAAAAGAAAAATGATACACCAATAATTTTTTAAGCTTAATTTCTCTTCACAATATAATGTTTAATGTTTTAAAGATACGAATATTTAAAGAAGTTATATAGGCATAGTCTAGCGCTTTGCATTCACCCTATTTATTACGTCATATTTTACTGGGGTACTTTTTACAACACTGACAACGCTCCAAAATTCTCCCAACATGCATGGCTACCAGATTGCTGAACACTCTATAAATACTGATTTACCATACTATTAAAGCATGACTGCAGAACACTCTATAAATACTGATTTACCATACTATTAAAGCACGACTGCAATATATAATTAGGGTTTGCCTTACCAAATGTAGTCCTTGTTCTGTTTGCAAAGGGAGTAGCCCTCTGATTTTGTAATGGTAACTTTGTCCTATAATGGTTCCGAGTTGTTTCGCCTTTAATTAAATCCTGTTCGCCTAAGTTGTTTTGCCCTAAAACTAAAATTTTGGAGCGAAACCTTGTTTGGTACTTTCCTTTTAGTAGCTTTAAGTTACCAATAACCTTCATTTCGTCAAGTTTTTGCTTAAATGTTTTAGCTAGGCCTAATTGTAGCTGTATATATATATATATTATATATAAGGGTCAAAGAAGTAATATGAACAGTATAATCCAAATAACACTGGATCCTCACATAAATGTATGGAGGATACGAATTACTTGTAATGATTATATGGGGCAAAGAAGTAATTCAAACAGTGTAAACAATAAGGTTTGTTAAATTTTCGAGGCAATCCGCCCCTTTATCAAAACACAAAAAATCACAAATACAATCACATAATATATATAAGAAGTACTGGAAATACAATAAAATACAATAAGAATGTTTTAGTAACTGGAGAAACCACAATGAACCCTTCGGCAAACGTGGGCCAAAGGCGGATACTAGCGTGACTGCATCATGTTCAAACACTAGAACGCTATGCGACCAACGGCAGAGTTTTGATAAAGGGGCGGATTGCCTCGAAAATTTAACAAACCTTATTGTTTACACTGTTTGAATTACTTCTTTGCCCCATATATTATATATAACATATATTTCTCTCGGTACAACTACGACAGGAAATTCAAATCTATATATTCGGATCACCAACACATAGTGTATATGATACATTGTGCTAATAAATAGATATATAGCTTAGACAACTTTTTGACTCTTGCACTGACCGGGCCTTGAACTCACGATCTACGGCACCCAATCGCCTAGCCAGAAATATCTGCAGCCTATACCGCTGCGCCACACTTCCACAATGATCATGTCAGGGTATCGGGCCGACCATCACTGCGCCATTGAAACATTCTTTTTTAAGAATGCCGATGTGGCGCAGCGGTATAGGCTGCGGATATTTCTGGCTAGGCGATTGGGTGCCGTAGATTGTGAGTTCAAGGCCCGGTCAGGGCACGAGTCAAAAAGTTGTCTTCCTTCGTCATTTGTGTTTCTAAGCTATATATTATATATAACATAGTAACACAAATGATGAAGGAAGACAGCTTTTTGACTCGTGCCCTGACCAGGCCTCGAACTCACGACCTACGGCACCCAATCGCCATTACATTGCAATAGCTCTGTTCCGGGTTAGTGGAAACTCTTGTGTGGAGGAAGAAAACGGTCCCCATAGAAACAAAAATCTAGGCATGTAAACTTCCGGTTTGAGCCGACTTCCTTACCGTTTACACCGCTTTCAACTTTCGTGTTACAAAATATCGTCTCTAATGGATTTCGACGGATTCCAGGTGCCGGATTTGAAGGGATATTTACAAGAGAGAGGTATTTCATGCTGTTTATATCGCAAGAACGATTTGGTTAGATTGTGTTCGCTAGCGAAGGAGTTAGACTTAGAGGTTGTTGCCTGTGATGATTATCATGATATGGACGTCTTGAGACGAACCGTCGACGGGATTGTGTTAGATGACGTCGGTCAGGTACAGTGGATATCAGATCTTACATCTATCCCTACCGTGGAGTATTGTGACATTCTGATTTATTTCATGAAAGTTTGTGGTTGGTCTGAAACAAGGTTGAAGAATTATAAAAGTGACAGTGGCTACAAGTTGTATCTTGATCATCACATCAGTGAAGTGTGTCTCGGTGCCATTCCAAACAGTGGGTCGTACATGTATGTGAAGGCCTCCTGTATTCCAGAGACTAGACAAAGTGCTACACCATATTCTACATGGCTCCTTATAAAGCAGGACGGACATGTGAAATCTGGTGGTTGTACATGTGTTGCGTAAGTACATTTTAAATAGAGTCAAATAAGTGAGCATGTAACCAAGTTACATTTATATTGTAGCTCACAGCCATTACCGCAGTATAGTAATGGCAAAATAGTATAGTTGTTCAATTAAAACAAGGATTTGTGTATGATATACAAATAATTGATTAATATATGCAAGAACTTAAATACAAGAGGAAATTGATCAACATACATCAGTATGAACAATGTATTTATGTACCATTCTACGTTGATAGTTTTATTTCCAGTTAATTGAAATTAAATGTTTTTATATATTTGTTTTTTCAGTGATGATGGTACATGTAAGCATTGTGTGGCTTTGCTGTTTGCCATGTCAGCATTCTGCGAACGACATCAAGACAGGAGCACTGAGGTTGGTACAGATGTTGCTTGTGTGTGGGACAAACCCAAGAAAACAACTACACCGTTGGAGATTGAGGACATGGATATCCGTGTAAACAAGGTAACACCCAAGCCCAAGTCTGCTAGTGCTGAAAACTACAATCCCACAGTAAGGTCAGAGTGTTTGTCAAAAAGACAGGTGGAGAAAGAGATCTTCACTTTGTGTAAGGGGAGTAACAGTGTACTTTTACAAGCTTTGGATCCACCAAGTGATGATGATGACAGTTTAGATGATGAAACTTTCCCACCTACATTGCTGGAAATTGCAGAAACTCTGAAAGGTAATGGTGATGATGTAAATGCCTTAGCCTCAAAAGTTAATTCAGCACACTCTGGTGCAGAAACTGTGAACAGGATTGAAGAAATGACCAGGGGTCAAGCTGATAATCCTGATTGGTTCGCTTATAGGACAGGACGTGTGACAGCCTCCATATTTTCCTCAGTGATGCACTTTAGATTTAATGAAAACTATGATAACTATATTGTGAAGAAAATCATGTGTCCCCAACCACCAGCTATGTTCTCGAGGTCAAGTGGTCCAGATGTTCTCAAGTTTGGCAAGGATCATGAACCTATTGCACGGTCGTTGTACACAACACAGTATGCCACTAGCCACAAGACGTCATCAGTCAGAGAGTGTGGTTTGTTTATTGATGCTGAACATCCATTCATGGGTGCCTCACCCGATGGTGTTGTGTGCTGTAAGTGTTGTGGGAAAGGATTATTAGAGGTGAAATGTTCATATTCATTTAGAGATTCAACGCCTCAAACTGTATGTGATGATCCCCACTACCACTTGTACAGTGATGATGCAAATATCATCCATTTGAAAACTGATTCCCCTTGGTACATTCAGATTCAGGGACAGATGGGAGTGTGTAAGATCAACTGGTGTGACTTTGTATTTTACACAAAGAAAGGGTTTTCTGTGGAAAGGATCTATTTTGACCCAGCTGTTTATGAACAAATCATTGAAAAATCTGAAAGATTTTGGAACAAGTATGTTGCAAGGGCATTGTTGCAATAGTGATTAAAAACTAGTAAGAAAGTGACTAAGATCCATAATGAGAGGGAAATGTACATGTAGGATATTATTTGCTACTGATCAATGTCTTAGAAAATTTATATTGATATTTTAATGTTACTTGCAGTAACCTACATCAAAATTATCTGGTCATGGTATTCACATTGTGTTTAATGAAATTTATCTTAATGGATCAAAAGCTTATTAAAGCATGTACTTGTATAATGCTGTGCAGCAGAATGAAGCAAACAAAATGACTAGAAAAATTCATTTTAAATATTCACATCATATTTTACTGTTCATCTTCAAATCATCAATTGCAATTATAAGTTGTTGATTCAAAACCATCCAATCAATAAATTGCTTCTTGCCATGTCAATTTTGAAGTATTTTTATAGCTTGATATCCATAAAACATCTAAAAGTTTTAATACTGGCTTAATCTGCTCATAATATTGGTTTCAGCAGAATGTTTTCTTGTCTAAGATTAAATGTCCAGATATATAAATCATAAAATTCAAGTAACAAAAATGTCAATTTGTATTATAAATGATGACACCTGTATAATACAATGAATTATATGTAGTTGCTAAATTAAATGGTGTAATATGAAATTGATGCAGTAGTAGTTCTGGTACAGACTGACTGATGGTAAACTTGTTATACTCATTTTTTCACTAAAGGTCGCTGCAGATTACAAAGGAAAGAACACACTTTCAACATCTGGTTGGCAACTGGCTTACAACTTAAGGGCATAGTGTTTGACAAACTGTGAAAATTTTTCAGTCGTTCAATCGCTCTCTCCACATGAATTCGAAGTTTGGCTATATTTCGTGTTTTCTTAATTTCACTAGCATTGAGACGTTTGCCTTTACCCCAAGAACATTTTCGAGTAAAAGGTGGGATATTCAAAGTAGCATGATGTTCCAATAATAAATCCCTTATCAAAAAACCCCTGTCTGCCATAACTTCATCTCCAGGTTTGATGTTATCTAAAAATCCACTTTCTCTTGTTATGTATTTGTCAGATGTGTTACCACTCCATAGATTTGACTCAAAATTAATACAGCCAGATGGAGTAATGCTGATCAGAGCTTTGAAAGTGTTCCTTTGTTTGTAAGAACTATATGTTAAGCTTTGTGCTGATGGTGATCTTGGTTTTTCAATAAAAAATTCTGTACAATCAATGATACATGTTGTCTTTGGAAAAAGTAATTTGAAACATCTTGGCATAAACTTTTTCACTTGTTTATATGAAGGCCACTTCAATAATGGAGTGAAAATGACAAACATAAAGTTAATCCAAGTGATGTATGTTTGGGAGACTCTGCTTTTCGAGATTCCAAAAATATCAGCTAAAAAAAAGGTCAGCAATGCCAGACGGAGCTTTACTAAAGTCAAAATGAACTCCTCAAACCGAGAAAGCTTCCTTTTTGGGCCACTCTTTTGCTTCTGGGGATTCTCTTGGTAGCTGGGCATCTCTTTAGTAGCTCCTTGACCACACCAGTACTTCAGAGTTGGAGAAGATCTATTTAGTATTCCTATATCACATACAAAATCACAACTTAGAAGATATAAAAAATAAAATCAAATGATAATCAAACCCTCCAGACCAACAATATAATACTAAGTTGTTTAATAACTCATACATTGTTGGAAGTTTCTGTGAGATTCAATCATTCCTTTGAATGCTACGCATAGTATCACTAGTATTTGCTCCTTTAAATGGTGTGAAACTGAATTTCTTTTAACCTTGACACCAGACTTAGATGCTTTGATGGATACATGTCTTGTTAAGGCCTAGATTAGACATAAGAATATTAATGCTTGAATATATTATGATGTCTTGGTCAGCAGAAACTCATGCTTAGTAAAACTAATGCATTGATGAGTATACAAAGTAGTTTGTAAGAATGTATTAAGTTCACTATTTTTTTTAATATACATGCAACTATTTCATAAATATACTTAAAATAAGGATCCAATGACTAGCATACAATGCTATTTACCCATATATTAATTATCAAAATATCCATGTGCATTATGGGGATCAGTGTAATTTAAGTTACAATTTCAATATTTACAAGATTGACTGAATAAATACAAATTAATTTACTAACCAAACAGTCCAAAAAGCAAATCCTTTGATGGTATGCCTGTATATTGCATTACACTTTCATCTGTTCTGGTCACCTTATCAACAAATAAATCCCTCAAAAGGGTATCCTTATTTGCCAATTTCTGTTCCAGGTCTTCAAGTTTCTGTGAAGTGTCTTGTATGTCGAACATTGACAAGTCTGTTTGGACAGCAGCATCTCTGGATGTGTGACTGTCTGATATAAGTGTTTGTCTCACCGAGTAGCGGTGGTCATCTGATATATCTACAATAATACAAAATAAATGCCCTTTATAATGACATATAATAACACTTTAATAAATAATGATGAAATATGATATAAATGAAGTCATTAACACAAATAATGATAAAAAAAGGTATAAATGAAGTCATTAACACTGAGTACATAAATTGTTTATATAAACATGACACATCTGAACATTTTTGAAAAAAATATTAAGAACTAGGTGGGGATATCTTGAATCTTGGGTGCAATGGCCTTGCCAGTAAAAATATGTATGAGGTTTACATGGCCATGTTGCTGGTTTTAACCATACTGAAATTATAACAGAACCCACTATAATAACTAACCTTTAGATATGAAGCATGAATGATCATCAGATAAATCCACTGCATCTGTTTCTACCTCAACAGTACAGACAAATGGAGGAGAAAACACTGTATCAATTTCACTTGGACAGTCAATTTCTTCATAGGATGGATCAGATTCTAGTTCCTTTGAAAATAAACAAATGGATTTTTAATTATTATTTTTGTTAATATGGCAAGTAGTTTTTTATTACTTTTAACTGATAGTAACTAGATAGATCAATAGTTGTATCATATTTCCATTCACTGAATGCTTTGAATTGAAGTCAACAAGCCATATAAAGTAACAACAAGTAAATGGTACTTCAGAAAAAAGTTTTGCAGTGAATTACGTGTATATGCTGTAAGAGTATCATTATTACTTCTTCTTGCACAAGATAGTGATGTACATTCTGATTCTGATAAACATGTATGCAGTGTACATGTATGGCAGATGTAAACTATATATTAATTTATTTGTATCTACAATGTAAAGCAATGGGAGTTACAAAATTGTAAATACTAACCTCTGCAGCCTGTCGTTTTGTAATGGAAGAAGTATTCCTCTCTGATTTGGGTCTTCCATAATTGTTTCTACCAAAGAGTGTAGGGACTGGATGGTCATCAGTTGGTTTACCGTCAATGAAATGGAGCGAGCAAACACGGTGGTGTTGTTTTGCTTCATAGTCCTTTCTCATGATTTGGTCAAGCCATCGTTTTCGCAGTTTGGGCTTCTTTTCACCGCTCGGAAAGGGGAAAAACTGAACATTTTGCATAAAACCATATCTACCTATTTTCCTTCCGTCTGAATTACATTCGGGTACAGCGCACCAATGCTTGTTCGACGGCATACTATATGTAGCAGACGATATTCTGTACGTTGCTACAGACGCCGGAAGTAGGCATGCCTAGATTTTTAATGAAATCACGTGACTTCCGGCGTGCTTAAAGTCGGAACCGATTAGATCCGGACGCAACCCGGAACAGAGCTATTGAAAAGAAAGGAAAGTTTGATTTGTTTAATAACTGTTTAATAATTTATACAAAAAATATATACCACCTGATGAAAAAAAAAATATGAAAAATTAGGGCAAAACAACCTGAGGCAAACAGAATTTTGCCTGAAACGACCCGTTACCTCCTATAACAGAGTTTGTGTTGAAGCAGTCCCCATAGCCTTTCCAAGCATAGAAATGGAAAGAACCTCTCTAAGTTTTTTTCTGAAAGTCCATTCAAAGTATACAGAAGTGTAAGAGGAGTGGGAAAAGGCATGACCAGACCAAGGTTCGACCTTGTCTTCTGACCACTACTAGCATATAAGGATTTAATAAATTGATTTTTTTTTTCATTTTCATGGCCACTATATTAATATCAGTAGCTATCTACATATCCCGTGGTGCGCGTTAGCTGTTTTTGATTCCGGTCATGGCATTTGTCCTAATGATATGTTTGTAGAGTCATGCTGGATCTTGGTAAAATCGAGAAGATTTAAAAAAAAAAAATGCTTTCACTACTTTCACTATTGCATTGACTATTACATTTTGTAAGTCTATCTTAACTAGAATCCATACTCCTTAAAAAAATACATCATCTCGTGTCACAGTGTGTTCTCAGAAACAGACAATTTTGGTATCAGAATCCCTGAGTGAGGTAGACTTTGAGAAAATGTTTTTGCTTCCCCAAAATGGAGATTTCAATTTGTTTGATTCCTTTGATGGAGATATCTGTTGGACATATACAATTTGTATTTATAAACCCTTTGTGTTTCTGAAAAATGGTGAGATTTGACTTCTGAAATTCTTTTATGTAAAAATTCAAATGAAAGTCAGGGGGGGGGGGTTCGTCATGGCCTGGGTATGTTTTAAAAATTCTCATGAATATGGTAAATTGTTATCATTTTGAAAGTAGCACCCTAAAATAAATAGCTCTTTGAAAAACTTTTACTATTGATTGAGGCCCATAAAAAAAATCCCTATAAACAATTCTATTCACAGAGAATTTGAAGCAGAGTTGAGAATATATAGCAGTGATGACCCTTTAGATGTGTGGCACAGGTAAGTAGCTCTTTATCAATTAAATCAAAATATGATCTTTAATCTCACAGGTAGGTAAAGTTGTTTTTCAATTAAATCAAAATATTATCCTTAGTCTCGCAGGTAAGTAGAGTTCTTTAAATATAATAAATCAAAATAGGATCTTTAATCTCAGAGGTTGAAATATTCTTCACTCTCTTGCTTGAACATAACTCTTCACTTTCACAAATAAATTAGATCAGTTTTCACTCAAGTGTTTTTGTACATTGAATTAATTTTAGAATATATACATAGTTATAGCTATCTGCTATGGTGTCATATAGGCAGGTTTAATTTGGTATGTTATAATGTCTGAATTTTTGTCTGAAGTCAATTGCAAACTGGTTATATATCTGGAACTCTGAAAACTGAAAGGCTGTGCATAACTTGAAATACCTGTTGGTAAACATTCAATTCCTACAGTAAAATTCTATGTAAAATATACTTTGTTAAATCAAATACTTTTGTTCTCAAGATATCTCTTTTTTTTTCATGACCCCATTGATTTTGTATAGATTTTTATCTTTCTTATTATATCACTTGTGTATACATGACTATCTCTCATGGAAGCAATAAACATTTCTATATAAACTATAATCTGTTTTTTTTTAAAAA